>NC_084737.1:51486273-51586273 GCF_033978785.1 Entelurus aequoreus
GGGATAGGCTCCAGCAACCCCCGCGACCCCAAAAGGGACAAGTGGTAGAAGATGGACGGATGGATGGACCCCTACAGGCAGAAGTCGGTATTTTATTATAAGTTTGTCCAAGATATTGGTTTATTTAAAAAAACAGAGGACAATGTTATGAGTGAGAGTGAGTTGTTGGATTATATTCTCAACCATCTATTTTTCAGGTAAGAGGCATGATTTATGAGCTACAATAAAATTACAGGGAGTAAGGAGGCGAGGATGCAGCAGACCACTCGATGATGTAAACATAAGGAGACAGGACGTGATCCCGGCACCGTTAGAAATAGTTTGTCTGGGTTAGCGCTTATAATAACACTATCACTAATACTTGGTTAATATTCATGTCACCAAATGTACATTGAGTATTGTTGGCGCTTTTTCAATTGTTATTCATTGAATTTTATGGGGGGGATTTGTGGGGCTCCCATTGGCTCCGCTGTAAGCAGACTATTATTTACGTTTATTTAATATTTAGAATGCATTAAAGAAATTAAATTTGTCGTCATAAGGATTGTGAACGATAAGCAACATTTTTTTAAAAAGTGCAAGACGCAATCCACTGCACGCAAGTTTAGTAGATCAGCCTTACATGTGCTATTAAGTTTGCACATGTTTTAGTACCCGCAACCCTTTAGTAGATCAGGCCCATAGTGTCCAATCGATTCAGTAGAAATGGGCAAGAAATTGAATAATAATAATAAACATGAACATCTGTAAGTATAATACTTGGCGTATTAGAACAAAGACCACGGCAATGATCATTCATAAAGGCTGTTGGGAAATCAGCAGTATCCGAGAGACTGCAAGAGACTGAGGAGTTCTCTCTGAGGAAGCCCCGCTCTGCCGACTCAAATAAATTGCCTGTTTATTACTTTACAGGAAATTAAACAGTGGGCCAGGAAAAGCTGCGCATTCAGTTTGAACTCCCAAAGAAAGGAAGTGGTTTAAAAGAACCAATAAAGTCCCTCAACAAATCCAAAGGTCACTAGGATGTCACAGGAAAAAGTGTTTTTGCCTGTTCCTCTTGTTCCATTAATGTCAAACATTGCTCTCCATTTTGGCCTTTACTAAAAATATTCCATTATTCAAGTGTGATCTCCTACAATAACTTTACAGTTGACCGGGACACTTGAGAGCAACAATTGTGTGTATGCTACGGCACATGTTAAGAGGAGCAAACAATTCTCATTATTGTCATGGTAATTCGTATTGTAGCTTCCCGGAAGAGTCGGTGCTGCAGGGAATTCTGTTTATGTTGTGTTACAGTGCAAATATTCTCCCAAAATGTGTTTGTCATTGTTGTTTAGTGTGGTGTCACTATGTGGCACAGGTTTATGACACTGTTGGCGTTGTTTATACGGCCACCTTTCGTGTCACATGTATGGCTGGTGACTAAGTATGCCCTTCATTCATTTGTATGTGAGTGTTCAAAATTAACATGGTCATTTAAAATGGCAATGATTATAAAGAGCGACATTATATCTTGACATCTTCAGTCAAAGACTAGTATTATCCTGTCCAACAGTACAGCGCTTTACAACACTCAAACCCTCGCTGTTAAAGCACAATCACATTTGTTGTCATAACATTTAGTGAGGATGCAGGCAAATGACAAGAATGGTGATAATATGTACATACAAAGACTGCTAAGAAGAACAGCTTGAATCATTGTCTTGAAGTTTGAATGGAAAATATTTGTAACTGCAGAGACTACTAATGCAGAAAAAGGTTCTCAGAATATTTTAATCGTCTTGGTCTGTTTTGTATCAAAGAAAAGTTATTCCAAAAAGTTTCAAGAATATCAATTGAAAAATGGGACTCTTCAAAAGTAGACAAACAATGACTTCAAAGATCCTTAATGGACAATCTTTTCATTCATGCAAGACACCCCCCGCGACGCCAAAAGGGACAAGCGGTGGGAAATGGATGGATGGATGGATAGATGCAAGGCATAAGGAAGAATCAAGATACCATTTCCCTCCCACCCTGAACTGTGGAACACATGTCCAAGCTCGGGGAGAGAGGTTTTTAATATGAGCCACCTTAGGCAGAATCAGATATCATTCAAAATGAAAGAGATTTTTGCTTCGACACAGGACAGTGATGCTTAATGTTGAAATAATAATTTCAATCTGTTGAGCATTAAAGGAGAACTGCACCTTTTTTGGAGTTTTACCTATTATTCACAATCCTTGTGTGAGACAAGAACACATGTTTTTTTTTTGTTTTTTTTAATTCAATCTAATTCATAAATAACAATGGAGGTGATGAGGATTCGATCTAGTCTGCCTATAAAGCACTCGAAGAAAAAAATCCAAAAACCTCCAAAAACATTTTATATACACTTCCGTTCAAAAGTTTGGGGTCACATTGAAATGTCCTTATTTTTTAAGGAAAAGCACTGTCCTTTTCAATGAAGATAACTTTAAACTAGTCTTAACTTTAAAGAAATACAATATACATTGCTAATGTGGTAAATGACTATTCTAGCTGCAAATGTCTGGTTTTTGGTGCAATAACTACATAGGTGTATAGAGGCCCATTTCCAGAAACTATCACTCCAGTGTTCTAATGGTACAATGTGTTTGCTCATTGGCTCAGAAGGCTAATTGATGATTAGAAAACCCTTGTGCAATCATGTTCACACATCTGAAAACAGTTTAGCTCGTTACAGAAGCTACAAAACTGACCTTCCTTTGAGCAGATTGAGTTTCTGGAGCATCACATTTGTGGGGTCAATTAAACGCTCAAAATGGCCAGAAAAAGAGAACTTTCATCTGAAACTCGACACTCTATTCTTGTTCTTAGAAATGAAGGCTATTCCACAAAATTGTTTGGGTGAACCCAAACTTTTGAACGGTAGTGTACATGCTGAAAGTATATAAATAATGTAACAGGCACATTCATAATAACATGTAATATTTACATATTTTAGTCATTTTAAGCATGCATCAGAACGTTCATTATTTACTTCAACAATAACGACTACTACTAATCATGGCAGACTTCATTAGAGATAACGACTACTTTGGAACAAATGATGATCCAGAACATTATATTTTTGAGGCTGAATATAAGGAGGATGAGTTACAAGTTTTAGAAGCTATGTGTGGCTATTACGAAACACCAAGACTTCATGTAGCCGTATTGCTAAACAAGACATACAAACTACAAACATAATAAAACAATCACTTACTGTAGAATGTCTACTCTCAGTGGGATGCTGATTGATGAGATGTTTACATTTTTCCATGTATATGAAAAATGAATCATAATTCCCGTGCAAAAAATGAATCATAGTTCCCATGCAGGTAAAAAAATAAATAAAAGGTTGGCACAAACAAGAATATTGTCATGTATTTTTCGGGATCTCCAGGTCTAAGTTGATTGTCAAAGTTTACCAACTTCTCAGCTTATGGCCACAACCTTCTACTCTACAAGTGAGAGGCATGATTTATTATAAATAATTAACTGTTACCAACTCAGAGGTGATGCAGCAGCACAGCATGTCAATAGGTGCATAAGCTCGTTACCACTCTCTGATCAAGGTGCCTTACTTCTTCAGCGTTAGTTCTTATAATACCAACGTCGCTAATACTTGGTTAACATGCAGTTCACAGCATGTAAATGGGATGTTGTTGCCGGTTTTTGGATCTTTATTTAGAGAGCTTTATAGGTGCAATAGTTGACTCCCATTAGCTTCATGTTAGCCACCTCATACTTGTCGTATATTACAAATTAGAATGCAAAAAATGAAAAAAACATATGTGTTTTTGTCTTACATAAGGATAGTGAATGATGGACACAGTGTTACATACGACAAGGGGAAGGAGACGGCACGACAACAGGAGGTCTAGCTCAACGGGTTTTATTTGAGCTTGATGATTACGTAGGGTGTGTATGCTACTATGTGTGTGTATTGTTGGAAGCATATCCATATTTAAGTGTTACTTCTTTCTAAAAACTCCTATAGTCATATTTACATCAGCTAATGTCTCGTGTGGTACAAAGTGATTGGATTCGAGTGTCCTTGGTTAGAGTCAGAGCGCTGTCTTTGTTGAGACTGCCATTACATTCCTAAGATACGGAGCAGAGCTAGACTGGGGAAACAGCAGGTGGGGGGGCAGGAGAAGGAGGAAGTAGACAGGAGTTCCGGGGTTTTGGTAGACTGATCTGGACCGGGCTGGGGAACGCTGGTGTGCTGGATTGGTCTCAGGTTTGTCCTCTAAGCTTGGAGAATAAACCACAAAATACCAACTTCTGCCTGGTGATTGAATATAAACAACAGCATATTGCCATAAAAAGAATCTGGGAGAGACTAGCAATTTGAATTCCCCATTGGAGGAATGCTGGTCAACGCAACAATTTGGGGGCTTCGTCCGAGATGGCACGCTGTTGATTGATGACTTCTTGCAATCTTCTGGACAGACTCAATTGGCCAATTCAAGGTAAGCAGAACCTTTCTTTTTAGATAAAATCTGCGTTAGGAGTCTGTCCTGAAGTCTGTAAGTCAAACACTGTTTTGTAATCCCAGGCACAGAGTGGTGATTTTGATATATTGATTGCATTTTTGCCCTGTCCGCCATTTTACATAATAGTTGTACATAGTGGTCAACTCATGTCATTGTGTCTTGAATCTTTCATCTGTGCCTGATAAAGTTATTGGTTAAAGTCCATCCGTATATTAAAATTCGCAAGGTTAGAGTCCTTCTGAATAATACGGTAAAGTTCTTGGTTAAAGTCCGTTCGTATTTTTAATTCTGAGGTTGGAGTCCTTATTAATAATACGATAAAGTTGTTGGTTAAAGTCCGTTCGTATTTTTAATTCTGAGGTTGGAGTCCTTATTAATAATACGATAAAGTTGTTGGTTAAAGTCCGTTCGTATTTTTAATTCTGAGGTTAGAGTCTTTATTAATAATACGATAAAGATTACCGTGACGGGCTGCTTCACTGACGAGTAAGCAAATAGTCGGGTGTGGTTCGCCCTGGGGATTTGGTCACCCCTAATAGAGTTCAAGGTTAAAGTCCTTATGAAAAATACGAGAAATACATTCTCGGGTTACGGATGGGGCATGAGAGACACAATGACCACAGGGTTTGACATGAATAAGTGTGACAGATAGAAATGTGATGGCGGTCGGGGAGGAATGTGATGAATCATTACTGTTTTTGATGATCAATTGAATGTACGGTTGTCGACAATGGAATTAGCAGGTACAGTTTAAAAAGAAAAAAAAAGAGAACGTTCCTTGAAAGGGTTAAGAGGGGGTTTACAATACTCGAAAAGTCGTGAACTCAAACGTCTGGTAAAATAAGGAAATAAAAAATAAAATAAAATAAAATAAAAAAGTAACTGGAAGTTTTATGGTAGGTGAAACGCAGAGAGAGTGCTCGTGTGTGTGTGTGCTGCTGAGTGTGTGTGTGTGTGTGTGTGTGTGTGTGTGTGTGTGTGTGTGTGTGTGTGTGTGTGTGTGTGTGTGTGTGTGTGTGTGCGCGCTGGTGAAAATGGAACACTCAGGGAGAGAATTTAAGAGTTTGGCGTATGATAAAAGTAAACGGGGATTACGTGGAAAAACGAAATGCAGCAAAAGAAACGATGATTAATGACAGAATGAACTGATTGGTTTTTTGTCTGCCGCGCACGCGCAAGACAATTCAAACGACCCGCCCAGACTTTGACTAAGTCACCGCCCCCTACTCCAGTGACAAGAGAAGGAGGTATTAACACGCCCCCTCTAAGATTAATCCTGCCTCCGAAAATTAACCCCTTGTACATGTCTGACCATTTTCTCCGGCAGACATTTTTGACACATGACATTAACACTTTGGACATACTACAATATAAGTCTATTGCCGATGCATACATGCAAGCCATTGTTGACCTTGCTTTCCCACCTGTACCTCCGGGAGGGAACCTTTGGCCAAACACTTTGGACAAAGTTAACCCTGATATACAAGGTGCCAAAAACAATATATGGCAGGACATTTTATTCATCCCATGCAAAATAGGGCTAATGACAGAGCAACAAGGAAACGACTACTTAAATTACAGATCGCTGAAGATAAAAGGTTAAAAGAACCAAAAGGTCAAAGATCAGCTAGGGTATATTCAGCAGTGGGTGACCTTGCTTTTGAGTTCCAACAGGTGGAGGAAAGAATCCTCAACATGGTGGTGGACAACACGATGCTTCAAAGCCGGTCTGGGGTAGACACTGTTTCGGCTGTGACCAGCCTGGTCACTGGAGTCGTGACTGTCCGAACATTTCCGAACAGGAAAGGTTCCGTCGTGCCAACAAACGAACACGAAGGCGTGTAAGAGGACGCCCACATCAGGAGCCGCAGCAGGAAGTACCGACAGGACCCCTGCTGGACATGAGTGTCAACGGACAATTTTATCAGCCACCCATTCGATTCTGAATGCAGAGGTACCAAAAAAACTGTGTGCTTCCTCTTTAAAGGTCGAAGGCTTCGCTGGGGTCACAAGAAAGTTACCTGTCACCAAACCACTTCCGGTTCAGATTGCTGGACCTCCTTTACAGACTGTACCCTGACATTCAAATCGCAAAGAAGGAACATTCCTGGTGTTACCTGACGGCTGAACCACCCAGCTGCGACACCACTACCAAGACTAATCCATGAGCTCATACCACAGCCTGAAACAACAGGAATGGCTGACATCCAACTGCTCTAGCGGTGAAAACCCTGACTGGCTGAGATGCTTCCGTGTGTTCTGCCACCCGAGTCGCCATATGTTATGATTATTTATATATGTTGGAACTCAAGGTGTGGCTGCTCATGTTGACCTATCTTTGCAACAGCTAGCATGGTATAAGATGGACACAATAGTGTCCCACATTGTTCCCTTGCTCTCTGTCTCGCCTACACAACCAAAGAACTTAGGTCCAATGATAAGACACGGCGTAGCTTCCAAACATTACACCGACACCCAAATACCACATTTTCAATTGTTTAGGTTTACCCCATGGTTATGTTAAACACATAACTATGGGCTGAACTTTAGACACCTGTAGGCTACGAGGAGCTAGCAGCTACACAACAGCTGAGCTAAAACGACACATTACACATTTAAGCATATCAAAGAATTATAGTTGCTCATTACATACACATAGTCGTCAAGACAGAAGTCTGATAGAAAGTATTCAGTAACAAACGTGTCTGCATCATTCAACTTTCTACAACATGAGCTTGACTTAATGAATTATTGGGGCCACCAGGTGTGGTAAAAATTCAAAATACTATTGCTAAAGCATCCGCCATAAGGGTAGTATTTTTGTAGTTTTGGTGACAATATAAATATAAGCATATTTTGTTACTTTCACCATATTGAATAAATTACATAAAAGATAGGGTTTAGTTGAGTTTGAGTTATTTGTGATATCGCTAAGGGGTCCCCTACCCTAACACCACCCCCCAGTGGACCATAGAGGCTAAAGAGACTTTCATTGACCTCAAACATGACCTGTCCTCCGCTACTTGACTATTAGCTGACCTTTTTCTTAGATGTTTCTGAAAGTGATAGTATGACTAACATGTCCTTTTTTTCAGAAACAGAAGGGGGTGAGTGAGGGTGGATACAGACTCCTTGGAACAAAATCGACAATCATCCGACTCTGACACATTCCATAGTTTTAACATTTTTCCCGTGGGTAAGAAGTTATAACTAATTTTAATTTGAAAATAATGATTTTACACATTGATAGTACCTTTAGTATATCAAATTTAGAATATGGAGGAGGTGAGGGTGAACCATGTATAGTCTTTGATTTCACTGATATGATCAATACGGTACAAGGGAAAAGGTACGTACTGACTTGTGTTGACAATCACGGTGGTTGGCCGGAAGCAACAACAACCTCAAAAGAAGATGCAATATCAGTGATTAAATGACTTGTGAATGACCTAGTACCCCGACATGGTTTCCCCAAAAAGATTAGGTCAGACAACGGCAACCATTTAAAAAAATACTCACTTAGCCTTGGTCGAAAAGGCTTTCGGGCTATAACACAGGTTTGGGGTACCATCCTGAGTCCCAAGGTAAGGTTGAAAGGATGAACCAGAACATAAAAAACTAATTGGCTAAAATCTGTGCACAGACCAAATTTAATTGGATTGACATGTCGCAAATTAGCGTTAATGATCATTCGAAGGTCCGTGAATAAAACTGTTTTACCGCCCTTTGAGTTTTTCACCCTATGAGCTGCATACAGGTCAGCCATTCACAGGACCAGCAGACTTTAAATAGACTGGGTCAAAGGGGATAGCAAGACTTATTTTTTGACCTGTGCAGTGTGATTAATTACGGGGGACACAATAACTATTACTGTGGTAATAACCTCTATATTTGTTACGACTCAACCCTGAACCATTGGTGTCGGATGCAGACAACATACTCTGGTAAGTTGTGCCCATTGTCCCTTTTATGTTGTTTTGGGGGCTTGACCTGACTGATACAGACGCTAAAGGAATTATTAAAATGAATGTCCTTGAGAGGGCGTTAACTACCTCTACACCCTCTGTAGCACCTAAAGTACCACCCCACCTCGGTGGTGTTTCAAAGGCTCTCACATCTGTGCATGCTAATGACATCACCACCGAAGGCCTGGTAACTTTGACCTTAGGAGCGGGTGCAGACAACCTGTGGCTCAGTTGGAGGCCAAAACCTGGGTGACTGTGTTGCTTCTTCCGCTGGACGTCCCTTTTCCCACACTTACCCCGCCCCTTTTAAGTTGACTGACATGTGTACCCTTCTGTTGACAATGCCACCCGACTTCTTCCCTTTGTGGCCCAAAAGCTGAATTACACGCGTTTTCAAATTACAGGACCCTCTTCGTCCCCCAACAAATTGGGTGACATTAACCGTTACTGGTGCACCACACTGATAGATGGCTCTAGGATAGGCCCTTGGGCACGAGCTGACTTATTCTGGTGTTGTGGGAAGCACAGATTGTACATTAGAATCCCGACGTCAGCCGTTGGGCTTTGTGCTATGGTTAGACTGGTGACCCCACTCACCAAATTAACACCCCTTGGAACTCCTGTTTCAGCGGCCTCTCTAACCCCCCCCCGCCGTTGAGACTAACCAACCTGACTCGTGACGCCGTTGAGGGACTTGCTGAACAACTTTCCCCGACCTCCCTCAGGGCCGTTCAGATCCGCATAGCCCTTGACCGCATCCTAGCCAAGGAAGAAGGAGTGTGTGCAATGTTTGGTGACCAATGCTGTACCTTCATTCCTAACAACACTACCCCCGATGGCTCAGTTCAGAGGGCCTTAAAGGGCCTCCAGGCCCTGTCTAGGGACACATTAGGCAGGTGGACTGACCTAATTAAGTCTGTCTTGGTCTCCATTCAGAGTTTTTTTGGCCATCATAGCCTCATGCGGTTGCTTTATCGCCCCTTGGGCTAAGTGTCACTAAAGGGGGTCTAGCAAAGTGGTAACTTTAAGACTTTCGAGAATTGTTGGTTTACTTCCCTGACCATGACGACATTGACGTGGACTCCTTCCATCTATCTCCCATGTAAATAAGCTGTTGTTTTATTGCTAGCTTGCTTAAAGAAAAAAACAGCACCTACTTTAATGTGGGGCGTGCTTTATAAGTTTTGAACAAGTAATAAAGATCTTATTAGAAGATCTTAAAGGGGGACTTGTTGGAAGCATATGCATATTTAAGTGTTACTTCTTTCTAAAAACTCCTATAGTCATATTTACATCAGCTAATGTCTCGTGTGGTACAAAGTGCTTGGATTCGAGTGTCCTTGGTTAGAGTCAGAGCGCTGTCTTTGTTGAGACTGCCATTACATTCCTAAGATACGGAGCAGAGCTAGACTGGGGAAACAGCAGGTGGGGGGGACAGGAGAAGGAGGAAGTAGACAGGAGTTCCGGGGTTTTGGTAGACCGATCTGGACCGGGCTGGGGAACGCTGGTGTGCTGGATTGGTCTCAGGTTTGTCCTCTAAGCTTGGAGAATAAACCACAAAATACCAACTTCTGCCTGCTGATTGAATATAAACAACAGCATATTGCCATAAAAATAATCTGGGAGAGACTAGCAATTTGAATTCCCCATTGGAGGAATGCTGGTCAACGCAACAGTATGCAGGGCTATGTGTGGAAGTTAACCAAATATAAGTTACCAGCGGTTGTTGTAAGTGTGTGTTGGTTGTGGCAGCAAATAAGTCCAGAATGGGCGAAGCAAAAGAAGTTTGTGATCCAAGCGAGGGGTCGAAGGTCGAGGAAGGCAGTCAGAGTCCAGGGGGAAAATCGGCAGGTGAGGCGCACAGCTCACTGCGGAGACACGGAGGTACTGTGGGAACAGGAGATGACAAGGACAAATTAGGACTAGGCACGAGGGAGACAAAGTGAGCAAAAGAGAGAGACACAGGTGAGGAGCCAGAGACGTGAAGCTTACTGAATCAGAGCTACGTTCCGGCGTGGAGTAGTCAGTGGAGTGAGCCTTTATGCTGCTGCCTCTCGTCAAGACCAGGTGTGTTGATTGAGGATTGCCTCCAGCTGTGGAGGCGTGTGGGGGCGTGTCCTGCGGTGCTTGCAGCAGAGCCTCTAAGTGCTGCTGCTGAGGAGGGAGAAGCAGACTGGGCATGCGCCAAAACAGTGCCCCCCCTCTTATGCGAGGCTCCCGACGAGCGCCGGAGAGCTCCAGGGTTGGCCTGATAGAAGTCCTCCAGAAGGGAGGGATCAGCAAGGTAGGAGGCCGGCACCCAAGATCTATCCTCTGGACCACAACCCTCCCAATCTACCAAAAATACCAGTCCCCTACCTTGCCGACGGACCCCGAGGATCTCCTTGACGGTCCACACTGGGTCACCGTTATCCAGCATTCTAGGGGGGGGGGGGCTAGGTTCAGGGGAAGAGAGTGGAGAACTGGAGACAGGCTTAATCTGGGATACATGGACCACCGGATGTCGCTTCACAGAGGGGGGAAGAGACAGTCTAACAGATGCTGGATTGATGATGGCCTCCACCGTATACGGTCCAACAAAACGGGGTGCCAGTTTACGGGATGGTACCTGTAGGTGGAGGTCCTTGGCCCGTAACAGGACTTGTTGTCCAAGAGTGTAGGATGGAGCCGGAATGCGCCGCCGGTTGGCACTACGGCACATTCTCTCGGAGGCCCTCAACAGGGCAGCACGGGCGGTCTTCCAAATCTGACGGCATCTCATGATGTGCCTGCGAGAAGAAGGGATGGCCGCTTCGGCCTCCTGTTGGGGAAACATCGGGGGTTGATAACCGAGGGAGCACTCGAATGGTGACAAACCGGTGGCCGAGCTCTTCATAGAATTGTAGGCAAACTCGACCCAGGGTAAGAACTTGCTCCAAGAGGCAGGTTGGCGGGCGGCCACACAGCGTAGCATGTTCTCCACACATTGGTTTGTCCTTTCCGCTTGCCCGTTACTCTGTGGGTGGTATCCTGATGTAAGACTGACCGTAGCCCCAATCCCCTTACAAAATGCCTGCCACACCCGGGAAGTGAACTGGGGGCCACGGTCAGACACAATGTCCATGGGTATGCCATGCTGCTTGACCACATGAGTGGTAAGGAGGTCGGCCGTCTCGGAAGAAGAAGGAAGTTTAGGCAGAGGAACAAAGTGCGCGGCTTTGGAGAAGCGATCAACGATGGTAAGAATGGTGGTGTTACCTCGGGATGGGGGAATCCAGTGATGAAATCCAGTGAGGAAATCCAGCGCGATGTGTGACCAGGGACGACCGGGGACAGGAAGGGGGCACAGTAGGCCCGCCGGCGGTCTGTGGGAATACTTGTTGCGAGAACAGGTACTGCATGCTGCGATAAACTCACGGGTATCCATAGCCATTGATGGCCACCAGAACCGCCTGCGGATGAAGGAGAGTGTGCGCTGGAATCCCGGATGGCAGGAGACGATGCTGGAATGCCCCCAGTCCAGAACTCTGGGACGTAGCTCTCGGGGAACAAAGAGCTTGTTGTGGGGTCCGCCCCCATGTCCGGGATTGGAGCGCATGGCAGCCTGGACCTGGTTCTCCACTTCCCAGGTGACCATGCCGATAATTCGGGCCGGAGGAAGGATGGGTTCTTCTGAGACGGTGCAAGCGGGCTCCTCCGAGAATTGCCGGGACAGGGCATCAGCCTTAGTATTGCGGGAGCCCGGCCTGAACGAGAGGACATAGTCAAACCCGTAAAAGAATTGGGACCAGCGGGCCTGCCGGTCATTCAACCTTCTAGCGGACCGGACATGCAGGAGGTTGCGGTGATCCGTGAGGACCTGAAATTGGTGTTTTGCCCCTTCAAGCCAGTGTCTCCACTCCGTTAAAGCATCGTGGACTGCCAGCAGCTCCCTGTTACCGGCATCATAGTTACGTTCTGCGGGCGAAAGGCGTCTGGAAAAATAGGCACATGGATGGATACTGTTGTCCAACTTGGAGCGCTGAGACAACACCGACCCAATCCCGGAATCAGAGGCGTCCACCTCCACAATAAACGGACAGTCTGGTTCAGGGTGAACAAGGATGGGGGCGGAGACAAAACTCCTCTTGAGGCTCCAAAAGGCCATCCCGGCCTCTCGGGTCCACTGAAAGGGAATGTTGGTAGACGTGAGAGCATGGAGTGGTGCAGCCAACTTACTGAAGTCCTTAATGAATCGTCGGTAAAATCCCACGAATCCCAGGAAGCGCCTCAGCTCCGTCCGAGTAGAAGGCTGGGGCCATTCCACCACTGCCTCCACCTTCTTGGGGTCAGCCTTGATGTGACCTCTTTCAATGATAAAGCCCAGAAAGTCAACAGATGTTGCGTGAAACTCACATTTCTCGGCTTTCACGAAAAGGCGGTTCTCCAGGAGTCGCTGAAGAACGAGGCGGACGTGTCGGTGATGCTCCTGTAGATCTTTAGAAAAAATTAGAATGTCATCTAAGTAAACGACAACAAACCGATCGATCATGTCTCTTAGAACGTCGTTCACAAGGGCTTGGAAGACGGCAGGTGCGTTGGTGAGTCCGAACGGCATGACTCGGTACTCAAAGTGGCCCAAATGCGTATTGAATGCCGTTTTCCACTCATCACCCTCCTTGATGCGCACCAGGTGGTAGGCATTACGTAAATCCAACTTTGTGAAAATGGTGGCAGGGGCAAGGGGCTCAAAAGAGGAGCTCAGGAGGGGTAGTGGGTACTTGTTCTTAACGGTAATGCAATTGAGTTGTCGGTAGTCAATACAGGGTCTTAAAGAACCATCCTTCTTGTTAACAAAAAAAAACCCCGCTGCCACCGGAGACTTGGATGGGGTGATAATCCCGGAGGCGAGAGACTCTGAGATGTAGTCCCTCATGGCTTGCTTTTCAGGGAGAGACAGATTATACAGGCGGCTGGATGGGAGGGCCGCGTTGGGGATCAGGTCGATCGCACAGTCGTAGGGTCTGTGGGGCGGGAGAGAAAGAGCTTGTTCCTTGCTGAAGACAGCTGCCAGGTCATGGTAAGCCAAAGGAACACGGGAGAGATCGGAAGGTGGTGAAGTGGGCTTGGGTTTGCAAGGGGGAGATGCTGCCGACCTGAGGCAGTGCACGTAACAGGGGGTGCTCCATGCCAGTATCTTGCCAGATTACCAGGATATGTGGGGGTCATGTTGACAAAGCCAGGAGCGGCCGAGGACAAGGGGGGCTACTGGGGAATCCAGTACCCAGAAGCTGATGGTCTCAGTATGGTTGCCCGAGAGGGTCAACGACAGGGGTATAGTGTGGTGTTTGATGGGGCCCAAAGGGTGTCCGTCCAAGGGTTGAGCAGAGATGAAGGTATCGAGAGGAACCATGGGGATCCCGGCTTGTCGGGCGTAATCCAGGTCGATTAAACTCTCGTCGGCCCCGGAGTCCAAATAGGCCCCAACTGATAATGTCCTTGGGTTCCAGGCCAAGGTTGCGGGAAAAAGTATGCCAGGATCCATTTTTTTCTTTCTAAGGTGGGTACGGCGGTATGGCTCACCAGGATCCCCCTTGGTTGGAGAGCCAGATCCTTCGGTCGTGAAGGACAGTGGCGGATAATGTGGTCCGCTAGGCCGCAGTAGAGGCAGAGACGTTGCCGGAATCTTCTCTCCTGTTCCTCGATTGACAATCGAGACCTGCCTATCTGCATCGGCCCCGTAATGGTAGTAGGAGACTTAATCGGGGGAATATGTCTGTCCTGCGGGGCATCGGTTGGCAGGTCGGGGTAGGGGTGTCGATGTGAAGCTGGCGGAGGTAAGATCTCTCTCTGCGGCACGTTCTAGAAGTCTCTGGTCGAATAGCAGGGCCAGTTCGATGAGCTCACGGCAGGAGGAAGGTCGGTCCCGCAGTATGCCGTCCTTTATGGTCTCGCTAAGGCCTCTCCTGTAAGCGCTCTGTAGTGCTTTGTCTTCCCATTCGCTGTCAATTGCCAGACTGCGGAACTCCAGCGTGTAAGCGGCCACGGAGCGGGAGCCCTGCCGAATGCCGTGCAGCCTAGCGGCAGCGTCCCTCACATCGGCTGGGTGGTCGAAGACTGCTAGGAACTCAGTTTGAAAGGCAACGTAATCGGAGCTCAGTCCCAAAGTCTTATTAATAGCTGCCGTGGCCCACTTCAATGCTGGACCCGAAAGCAACGAAAACATGAATGCTATCTTAGCACCATCGGTAGCATAACGAGACTGTTGGTGTTGAAAGATGAACTCACACTGCAACAGGAAGCCTCTGCAAAGTTCAAAATCCCCCTCCAAAGATTTAGGGCTGGCAATCTTGGGTTCCCGAGGTTGAGGCTGTTCTCCTGTGGAGGGTGTTGCTGGGGTGCCCAGGTCAGGCGTGGGGGGTGTCACCTGGCTTGGACTGAGGGTGTTCAATCTAGCCAGCAGACTAGAGAAGGCGACGTCCAGATGGTCCTCCAATCTGGAGAAACGGTCTTGGTGTTGCTGGAGTACCGTCAGCATGGCAGACATTTTAGGTGTCAAGGGGGCTCGGGACAGAGGGGTGGCCTGAGATCTCCGCGTGCCGTCTGGTTCCATCATGGCCGGAACGTACTGTTACATACGACAAGGGGAAGGAGACGGCACGACAACAGGAGGTCTAGCTCAACGGGTTTTATTTGAGCTTGATGATTACGTAGGGTGTGTATGCTACTATGTGTGTGTATGCAGGGCTATGTGTGGAAGTTAACCAAATATAAGTTACCAGCGGTTGTTGTAAGTGCGTGTTGGTTGTGGCAGCAAACAAGTCCAGAATGGGCGAAGCAAAAGAGGTTTGTGATCCAAGCGAGGGGTCGAAGGTCGAGGAAGGCAGTCAGAGTCCAGGGGGAAGATCGGCAGGTGAGGCGCACAGCTCACTGCGGAGACACGGAGGTACTGTAGGAACAGGAGATGACAAGGACTAGTGATGGGTCCGGCAACACCGATGCATCGGCGCATGCGTCGAGCTCATAGAGCGATACCCTGTGTCGGTGCGCGTATCGCTTTTAGAAAGTCACGTGACCCAACACGAGCTGTTTTGGTCACGTGACCGCTCATGAGCTGTTCTGGTCACGTGACCGCTCATGAACTGTATCGCACTGACGCCTGCGCGCCAAACTGTGTTTATTAGGAAGCGGCGCAATGCGTGTTGTTGACGAACACCGTTAGGGCCGCTTGTTGTCACTGTCACTCAAAGTTGCATTTCAAAATTACACAGAATAAATGTGTTTATTTTGTTTAGAATTCAGATGGGTTTGATTTGGTGCGCGGCATATATTGGCTGTGCGGCGCACGGTGTGCGCGGAGGACACTTGAGCACTGCGCAATTGCGCAGGCGCGCACCTTAGAGGGAACGTTGCTCACAGGGCACAGAGGAGGCGTCAGTGCGATACAGTTCGCGTATCGGTCACGTGACCAAAGCAGCTCATGATCGGTCACGTGACTTTCTAAAAGCGGTACGCGCACCGACACAGGGTTTCGCTCTATGAGCTCGACGCATGCGCCGATGCATCTGTGTTGCAGGACCCATCACTACTGTTACTAGAGAAGGTACAGGAATGACAGCGTGGCGAAGTTGGAAGAGTGGCCGTGCCAGCAATCGGAGGGTTGCTGGTTACTGGGGTTCAACCCCCACCTTCTACCATCCTAGTCACGATACATGTTCACATTATTTGACTGTATCTAAAAAAGATAAAAATATATTTTTATTTAAATGAATATATGAAATAATCCTAAATGAAATACAATGACTTGGTTTATATTATTGTATATACTAGGTCATAAAATCAGTGTCAGTTGAGTCGGTCCATAGGTTGCCTGTAGGGATTTTTAATGTCCAGCAGATGTCAGTATTTAGTGACACAGTATCGACACAGTATCAATACAGTTTTGCAATGTGTCGAAACGCTTCATGAGGCCTCATCAACCCATCACTAACAAGGACAAATAAGGACTAGGCCCGAGGGAGACAAAGTGAGCAAAAGAGAGAGACACAGGTGAGGAGCCAGAGACGTGAAGCTTACTGAATCAGAGCTACGTTCCGGCGTGGAGTAGTCAGCGGAGTGAGCCTTTATGCTGCTGCCTCTCGTCAAGACCAGGTGTGTTGATTGAGGATTGCCTCCAGCTGTGGAGGCGTGTGGGGGCATGTCCTGCGGTGCTTGCAGCAGAGCCTCTAAGTGCTGCTGCTGAGGAGGGAGAAGCAGACTGGGCGTGCGCCGTAACACACAGTTCTAAAAAAAAGTGTTTTTCCCCTTTAAAGAGACTTGATGTATAGAAATAAAGCTGAAAACCTGTTATCCTGTCACTAGGAAGTCATTGCACATTAGGCAACTCATCAGCTCACCATTGACTATATGATATTAAATATACAAATATACTTCTGATATTGCAGCTATAGTCATAAAAGACACAGCAACATGGTGTATGTACAACTTCAGGTAAAGCATGTTTATACATTTATAGAAAAGGTGAAGGGAAGTTAGCTTGTTTGTGCCTCAATGGCAAAGATAAGTATTACATTTTGATATATAATACATATTTTCTTAATCTCATCATAAGGTCTGAAACATTACATCTGCATTACAGATACAGTTACACCGAATTTCCACTGAATGCAAAACGGCCGCAGACCGGAATACGAACGCCGGCGGAGTCTTTCTGTTTTTATCTAAGTTTCTACCGCCCGCAGAAAGTCACCGACATGCCGTTGCGGTTCCGCATTCCTGCGTCAAATGTTCGCAGAGCTTCTTTTTTTGCTGGACGCCACAACAAATCTGATTAATTTAGCTGAAATCTGCCAGTGTTGGACAGGAAGTTATGCACAAACACAAAATAAAGTATCTGGTTTATTTTCAAAACAAAGACAACTTGTTGATGGTTTTCAGACATAATTACATCTTGTTGACACAGATATGGGATGTTACTATTGTTTTGTTGCTTGCTTGCTGCAAAAGATAAAGTGGTTTATCCAGGCAGGATCAAGTTTATTTGTTTCTACTTTTCTGGAAGGACAGAAGCAAATGTAAATGGTAAATGGGTTATACTTGTATAGCGCTTTTCTACCTTCAAGGTACTCAAAGGGCTTTGACACTTTTTCCACATTCACCCATTCACACACACATTCACACACTGATGGCAGGAGCTGCCATGCAAGGCCCTAACCACGACCCATCAGGAGCAAGGGTGAAGTGTCTTGCTCAAGGACACAACCGATGTGACGAGGTTGGTAGAAGGTGGGGATTGAACCAGGAACCTTCAGGTTGCTGGCATGGCCACTCTCCCAACTGCGCCACGCCATGCCGTCCTCCAAATGTGGTTTGCTTTATAACTACTTCCCTTATCACGTGATTCGCAAGCTGTCGTAAAAGTCTGCGGGACAGAGCCGCAACAAAACGGAGAAGCCGGTCCACGGCCGTTTCGCATTCAATGGAAATTTGGGGTTAGTCGTTCTTTTCTCACTCTTTGCAAGATAAGAGTCCAAAATTTAGATAGTTTTCTTCCAACCAACTGCAGGTTTTCAAAAACCTCACTAATGGGAAGTAGGAATGCTGTGGATAATTATAGATTCAAAGCTGTACTTCAGTTACAGAACCTGGCAGCAGAACCTCCAGGTTCTGTAACAGCTTCTTCCCTCAGGCCATCAGACTCTTGAACGCATCAAAATAATTCCCTCAATTCCCCCCCAAAAACGGATTAACTCGCTGGAATATAAAGACAATATAACATACATCCATAAACGTGGATGCATATGAAAAAGTGCAATATATTTATCTGTACGGTAATCTATTTATTTATATCTGCACATTGTTGCTCTTTTATCCTGCACTACAACGAGCTAATGCAACAAAAATCAGTTCTTATCTGTACTGTAAAGTTAACATTTGAATGACAATAAAAGGAAGTCTAAGTCTAAGTCTGAGCACCGCAACTTGCTGGTTGAAGTCTGTATATTGTTGTGGTTCAGATGTTTATTCAAGCGCTAGCAAGGTAAGGTGAGGCAACCACAGTCCTCTACTGTCATGAAGTTTTTGCAGCTCTGATTTTCATCCTCCAATAATCAATTCCCAAAACCCCAAATTATGGCCCGCCAGCATCCTCAATCGAGCGTGAGGGACGTCACCAGTTAGAAAAAAATAAAATTATATATATATATATTTTTAAAATTTGTCCTGTCCAGCTGCTCAGGCAAATCCTATTGTTGATGCCTTTTTAGTATTTTATATAATTTATATATTCAGTGTTTGGCGCAGTCAGACAGGAGCAAGAGGGGATAGAAAGAAGAAAGGGGAAACATGAATATATGGAAGTTTCAGTGGCAACACTCTGAGCTGAGTTGGCTGAGCAGAGAGGGAGGAGGCTGTCCATTGATCCAAATACCACACGCTAAACTGTGTGTGCAAACTATAAAAAGGTCTGCTAGCATTAGCATCCTTAGCTCCCTCATGCCATCACAACAGGTGAGTGCTCAGATTAGTTGTGCTGCCGCTACTTGATCGCTGATTTCCAAACGTTACAAATGGCCATACTTTTATCCAACTGACCATTCTTTTTTTTATAAACAAAATCCAAACGTTTACCACACTTCAGATTTAATATTTGGGGGTGCATTGTTTGTAAACTCTTTCGGTGCTTTCTGACATGTTGCTCTGTCGTCAGTCGCAAACGAGAACGGTACTCTCGTACAAACCCCGTTTCCATATGAGTTGGGAAATTGTGTTAGATGTAAATATAAACGGAATACAATGATTTGCAAATCATTTTCAACCCATTTTCACTTCCTGTCAATGAGAAAGGACGCAAAGAAAAAAGCTCCGCTTCTGCTACCGGAGTTTTTGTTAAGTCTGAAGATTTTGACCACTGATTTGCGATCACAGCCACAGGAGAGTCACCTGGCATCTTCAATCTGATTTTGGTCAGTTGAGAGGCACTGATACGCTGAAATAAGGCAAGTGGAAGAGCCGTTAGCCTCAAGCCAAAGGCGCCTCCCGCAGTTCAAAGCGGTTGCCTAGCAACCAAAAGTTACGGCGAGTTTACAGCTGTTTTAAAGTGATCCCGACGTCGCAGAGTGATATAAGTTGACAGGCTGACACCTCAAATTGATCTCTGAACGGCGCAAGGTACGAAATTGTTGAAAAAACAAGTTAAAAGTGCCGCAAGTCGCTAAAGAAGTAACTGCCCTTAAGACATAAGAGGCGCTGACGTCAGTGACTGCCGCGATGCCAAAAGTTAAAGGATTGACTGGAAAGACTGATTTGAAGCTGGGCACAGGACATGATGGGATTCAAGAAGGGATACTACAAAAAATACTCCAGGAATTTAAAGAAGAAATGATAGAAAAATTGGAAGAATTGATGGATGGATGGAAAGAGGATATGAAAGAAATGAAAGAAGAAATTAAAGAAATGAAAAAAGAGAACAACTCCAGAAATAAAGAAGCCACTTAAATTAGCAAACAAATGAAGATCCTTCAAGAATACAACAACATGCTGAGGAACATCATAGATGAAATGGATCAGGATAAACGAATGAATGATATCATTGTGACAGGGCACCGAATTAAACCAAGATCCTATGCGAAAGCTGTGAATAATGAAGGTGAACCAGATGAAATGGATATGGTCTCAGCAGAACAGCAAGTGGTCAACTTTCTGCAATCAAAAGAAATTGAAATTGACATTAATACCATCGAAACATGCATCCCACTGAACGGAAGAAACAACAACGCCACTCCAGTCGTGCTTGTGAAACTCGTAAACAGAAAATCTAAAATGGCATTGCTGAGACAGGGAAAGAAGCTGAAGGGAACAAATGTGTACACGAATGAGCATCTCACAAAACGTAATGCTGGAATCGCCAAGAAAGCACGCGACTTGAGAAGGCAGGGAAAAATCCAGGGAACTTGGAGCGCCAACTGTAAAATCTACATCAAGCTGAATGGAGGTCCAGAAGCAAGAGTAATTGTTGTCCATGACATCAAGGACCTGGACAATTTTTAAAGTTTACACAGCTACCACAACAACGATGATAATGGACTCTGAAAGAAAACAAGCACCTAAATTCAGCATCGGCACTACTATGTTCCAAGGGACGACTAAACAAGAGGACCTAGATTCAGGATTGCATCCACCTACACTTATAGAGATTATTGAAACAACATCAAAGTTTGTTGAACAAGAAAAAATGGAACTAAAAAATTTCTGCCACAAAGATCACAAAAACCAGGATTTGGAAAATGATATAGATCCAGATACAAATTTTTTCTCCCAAATCAGTAATAGTTGTTTTTATTATACAGATGATCAATATAATAGCAACATTGAATGTGATAACAAATTGTGAATTATTCATTTTAATAGTAGAAGCTTGTATGCAAATTACAACAACATTAAGAACTTTTTGGAACACATCAACGAACCCTTCAAAGTGATTGCTGTCACAGAAACATGGATTGATGATAAAAAAGGAATAGATTTTGATCTGGAGGGATATGAACTAAACTACATCAACAGAACCAACAACAATGGAGGAGGAGTAGCTGTGTACGTGATGAAGAACCTGAACTACAAAGTGGTAAAAAACATGTAATTTGCCATAGATAATATCTTAGAATGTATAACCATTGAAATATGTCAGGAAAAAAGCAAAAACATATTCATCAGTTGTATATATAGATCACCTAAGTCAAGTATAGAAACATTTGAAGAATGGATCAAGGCAACTTACATGGACAATGGTCAAAGAATAATGTTCTTATGTGGTGACTTTAATATTGACTTATTGAACCCCAACAAGCAAAAGTCTATTGATGACTTCATTGATAAAATGTACAGCATCAGTCTATATCCTAAAATCACAAAGCCAAGCAGAATCACAGGACAATGTGCCACGCTTATTGATAATATTTTTACCAATGATTTTGATAATAACACTACAAGTGGTCTACTTATAAGCGACGTTAGTGATCATCTGCCAGTTTTTACAATATATGATGGAAACTACAAGAAGAACATGGAAGACAAAAGGACATTTCGAAGACTATGCACAGAGAAGAGGATGACTGCCTTCAAAATTGAACTACAAAAGCAAGATTGGGACAATGTGTATAATGAAAAAGAGGTTGATGAAGCATATGAACATTTCTTAAACAAGTTCATAATACTTTATGACAAACATTGTCCATGGATACAACTCAGTAACAAGCAGAGAAAGAATAATCAACCATGGATGACAAAAGGATTAAAAAATGCTTGTAAGAAGAAGAATACACTATATAGAACATTTATAGCACAAAGAACTATAGAGGCAGAAATTAAGTACAAAAAGTATAAAAACAAGTTAACAGACATACTACGATCATGTAGAAAAGAATATTACAGTGAATTATTGGACAGGAACAAAAATAATATGAGAGCAACATGGGGCATCCTCAATAGCATTATTAAAAATGGAACTAAGAGGGACTACCCTCGATACTTCTTAGATGAAAAAAAAAAAAAATGACAACATAAAGGAAGTAGTTGAAAGCTTCAATAATTATTTTGTAAATATTGGACCAAAATTGGAAGAAAGGATTCCAGACCCAGTTCCAATTGAGGACTATAATGATACCATAGAGCGAAATCCCAACTCCATGTTCCTCAGTAATGTGACACAGGAGGAAATAGTTACAATCGTGAGAAAATGTAAATCTAAGACTTCAACTGATTGTAACGGAATTGATATGGAAACGATAAAAAAGGTTATTGAAGAGATCTCAGGACCATTAATGTATATTAGTAACCTATCATTTCAAACAGGTACATTTCCAAACAAAATGAAAATAGCTAAAGTTGCACCAATTTATAAGACTGGAGACAAACATCAATTTACAAATTATAGACCTGTTTCTCTACTTCCACAATTTTCTAAAATTATTGAAAAACTGTTCAATAACAGATTAGAAAGTTTCATAAATAAAAATAGAATACTCGAAGAGAACCAATATGGATACAGAGCTAATGTCTCAACTTCAATGGCTTTAATTGAAATTACAGAAGAAATTACCAATGCAATAGATAGTAAAAAATGTGCGGCAGCGGTTTTTATGGATCTAACTAAAGCATTTGACACAATTAATCACAATATTTTAATCAAAAAACTAGAACGATATGGCATCAGAGGGTTAGTCTTAAACTGGATAAGAAGTTATCTAACGAACAGGAAACAATACGTGAAGCTAGGCGAACACACGTCTACAACGCTAAATATATCCTGTGGTGTACCTCAGGGATCAATACTAGGACCTAAATTATTCAATCTCTATATAAATGACATTTGTAAAGTTACAAAAGATTTAAAGTTAGTATTATTTGCGGATGATACAACAGCGTTTTGTTCAGGAGAGAACACACAGGAGATAATACAAATAATAACAGAAGAAATTAACAAATTAAAAAGATGGTTTGACAAAAACAGACTATCGTTGAATCTTAGTAAAACTAAAATAATGCTATTTGGTAACAGTAGAAGAGAAAGTCAAACACAAATACAAATAGACGGAATAGAAATTGAAAGAGTAAACAAAACCAAATTTCTAGGTATAATGATTGATGATAAATTGAACTGGAAATCTCACGTAAAAAATATACAACATAAAGTTGCAAGAAACACGTCAATAATGAATAAAGCAAAACATGTTCTAGACCAAAAATCCCTTCATATTCTCTACTGCTCACTAGTGTTACCATATCTGAGCTACTGTGTAGAAATATGGGGAAATAATTACAAAAGTACACTTCATTCATTAACGGTGTTACAAAAAAGATCAGTTAGAATAATACATAATGTTGGATATAGAGAACATACAAACCCTTTATTTATTGAATCAAAAATACTGAAATTCCACGACATAGTGAATTTGCAAACAGCTAAAATTATGCACAAAGCAAACTATAACCTGCTACCCAAGAATATACAACAATTCTTCTCAAAAAAAGAGGAGAAATATAATCTTAGAGAAAAACGTAATTTAAAACATTTGTTTGCACGTACAACACTTAAGACCTTCAGTATATCAGTATGTGGAATTAAATTATGGAATGGATTAAGCAAAGCAATCAAACAATGTACTAATATGGTTCACTTCAAGAAACTCTTCAAACTTAAAGTGTTTACAAAGTACAAAGAAGAAGAACCATGACAAACATTCTCAATTTATTTCATCCATCCATTCATTCATTCTTAAAGTAATCTTATTTATCTCATCATATGAAATATGACTTACTTCACCAATTATTATTATTAAATTCTTACTATTATTTATTTATTTATTTTTATTGTGATTACTTATGGAGTTTAATGTGAAAAAATTGTGAACAGGAAGTGAACAAAAAGTTTTGCAACTGTTATGTAAAGAAAAGGGGTAGGATTAAATAAGCTCTGCTTCTTCCTACTCCTTTTCGAACATGTTGAAACGAAACTGGAAATTGTGATGTATCATGTTGTATGCTTGCATGTTCGAAATAAACTCAAACTCAAACTCAAACTCATATTCAGTTGAATATGCTACAAAGACAACATATTTGATGTTCAAACTGATAAACATTTTTTTTTTGCAAATAATCATTAACTTTAGAATTTGATGCCAGCAACACGTGACAAAGAAGTTGGGAAAAGTGACAATAAATACTGATAAAGTTGAGGAATGCTCATCAAACACTTATTTGGAACATCCCACAGGTGAACAGGCAAATTGGGAACAGGTGGGTGCCATGATTGGGTATAAAAGTAGATTCCATGAAATGCTCAGTCATTCACAAACAAGGATGGGGCGAGGGTCACCACTTTGTCAACAAATGCGTGAGCAAATTGTTGAACAGTTTAACAAAAACCTTTCTCAACCAGCTATTGCAAGGAATTTAGGGATTTCACCATCTACGGTCCGTAATATCATCAAAGGGTTCAGAGAATCTGGAGAAATCACTGCACATAAGCAGCTAAGCCCGTGACCTTCGATCCCTCAGGCTGTACTGCATGAACAAGCGACATCAGTGTGTAAAGGATAACACCACATGGGCTCAGGAACACTTCAGAAACCCACTGTCAGTAACTACAGTTGGTCGTTACATCTGTAAGTGCAAGTTAAAACTCTCCTATGCAAGGCAAAAACCGTTTATCAACAACACCCAGAAACGCTGTCTGCTTCGCTGGGCCTGAGCTCATCTAAGATGGACTGATACAAAGTGGAAAAGTGTTCTGTGGTCGCTACATCTGTAAGTGCAAGTTAAAACTCTCCTATGCAAGGCAAAAACCGTTTATCAACAACACCCAGAAACGCCGTCGGCTTCGCTGGGCCTGAGCTCATCTAAGATGGACTGATACAAAGTGGAAAAGTGTTCTGTGGTCTGACGAGTCCACATTTCAAATAGTTTTTGGAAACTGTGGACGTCGTGTCCTCCGGACCAAAGAGGAAAAGAACCATCTGGGTTGTTATATGCGCGAAGTTGAAAAGCCAGCATCTGTGATGGTATGGGGGTGTATTAGTGCCCAAGACATGGGTAACTTACACATCTGTGAAGGCGCCATTAATGCTGAAAGGTATATACAGGTTTTGGAGCCACATATGTTGCCATCCAAGCAATGTTACCATGGACGCCCCTGCTTATTTCAGCAAGACAATGCCAAGCCACGTGTTACATCAATGTGGCTTCATAGTGAAAGAGTGCGGGTACTACACTGGCCTGCCTGTAGTCCAGACCTGTCTCCCATTGAAAATGTGTGGCACATTATGAAGCCTAAAATACCACAACGGAGACCCCCGGACTGTTGAACAACTTAAGCTGTACATCAAGCAAGAATGGGAAAGAATTCCATCTGAGAAGCTTAAAAAATGTGTGTCCTCAGTTCCCAAACGTTTACTGAGTGTTATTAAAAGGAAAGGCCATGTAACACAGTGGTGAACATGCCCTTTCCCAACTACTTTGGCACGTGTTGCAGCCATGAAATTCTAAGTTAATTATTATTTGCAAAAAAAAAAAAGTTTATGAGTTTGAACATCAAATATCTTGTCTTTGTAGTGCATTCAATTGAATATGGGTTGAAAAGGATTTGCAAATCATTGTATTCCGTTTATATTTACATCTAACACAATTTCCCAACTCATATGGAAATGGGGTTTGTATTACGTCATCACAGAAATCTCACAAGATTAGAACGGCCATATTTCTTTGTAGATCTACAAGCAACCTATTCAGAACAAGTTCAATGTGGATGGATCACACTGAGTGCAATGACTAATTATATGTGCATTTTCTCCTTCCGGTATCTGATGATCAGCATATATTTCATTGGGTGCTGAATGTAAAAAATAAATCACACTTTTGTACAGTAGCTGATTTTATATACAGTATGTATAAATATGTATATGTATATATATATATATATATATATATATATATATATATATATATATATATATATATACATATATATATATACGGACTACAATGGATATATACGGACTACGATGGCGGACGCACATACATCTTCAGGACATATGCACTTGTTGTTTTTCACACTAGCACCCATGGAGGGTGGATGCTCCCCTTCCCTCTCCATTGTCCCTCCTGCTCCCTTCTTTGTTTTGTCCTGTCTTAACTTTATTGTTCCCTCTTTTTGCACTGCTCTCTACAATCTAAACAATGGAATTGATTAATTGTCGTCTCAACGAAATTGACAAGATCTCGGGTTTGGGGGAACCTGCCTGTCTTGACGGAGCGGTTATTGCTGGAGACACGACGGACTCTTGAGAGGACAAGGAGCGCCGCAAGCCTGGCGACCGTTCAGTCGAGGACGTTGAAGATATCTACCTAATCGGAATCATCATACCAGGACATCAGCTGATTGGAGTAAGCATTGCTTTGGTTTGTCAACAAATTGGAAGATGCTGGCACCCATTCAAGGTACCCCATAGCTGCCACAAATGCAGAACTGGCGACACTCTTGTGATTTTGGATAACATCAGACTGTCTGCCCTGCAGGATGAATTTGAGGACCAGAAATAGACAATTAACAGTGAAAAGCACATATATTTTTGCTCACAAACACAAACATTCTAATTTTGGATTGTTTCCCTGGCTTCGAGACTCTCCCGGAGGACAGCGCAATGAAGACACAACTCATTTTCCTGTCTAATGGACACAAATCTGGTGTTGTCGACTTTGACTGACTGGGTTATCACGAGAGCACCAGGGTCGCGGAGCAGAGACACGCTGCAGGCTTACACACACATATGCATCCACGAAAAGTACACGCCACACACACACATACCCCACCCCTCATGCCACGACTTTGACGCTTCACGCTACGTGGAATGATGGATGAAGCAACGCCAGTGGCTGGCAGTTTCGGGCCTAATGCCCGCCCCTTCACCCCACGTTGCAAGTCTCAAGTTGTATGTTGTAATGTGTATATGTGCTTTGCTATTACGTTTGTTTTCTCTCTCCAGACTGGGCCCCCTCAGGAGCCCAGTCTGAGATTGACTTTTTTCTTTACTCATCCTCCCCCAGCGTCTACCTTTTTCCCACCTTCTATTGGGCGCCGTAGTGGCAACCCATCAGTATTCCTGTTCTGTAACCCAGTACAGTGTTTGTTTGTCTAACTGTGAACGGGTTTGTGCTGAAAATAACATTTTGTTGCACCTGTGCAATGACAATAAAGATCCATCAACCCATCCATCTAGATCCTAAATAGCAGTTGCCAATAGGTAAGAAAAGTTGGTTTTGCATGATATTGCGAAACAAGACAGGAGATAATATGTCTCCTAATAGGTGCCATTTTGGGGTCCTTATTCACACACACACACACACACACACCATAATACCCGTATGTCAAAGCACAGATCGTCTGACTACGGTAGCTGTAATGTGCTGACAATCCATCAAGTTTGTTGAAGAGGTTCAATCCATCAAGTTGTGTGGCTTCATAGCTTACCAAAGTTGTACTAAAACATTTTGTCAGATTTTTGAGCGCCGTGTGTAATGTTCTATATTCTCAATGAAACATCAACCTTTTTTTTTTGCTTGCTTGCTAGCATCATTTATTGTACAGGCGTCAACAAGCAGTCCACACATATCTCTTATGTGTGACTGCCATCTACTGGTCACACTTATCATTACACAATATACTAAATAAAATAGCTTTGAGGTTTGTAAGCACCACCAGAATTAATCTGTACATTAGGTGCACTAGGTAATAAGGCACACTAAATCCATCTAAAGAATGTTAGTCCAAGTGAGGAGTTGGTTAAGTTTAGGTCGAGAGAAAGGCCATAGTTATATTAAAATTTCGATTTATATTTGAATTTATTTAACATTTAGAATTATCATCTGACATTTATATTTGTATTTAGATTTAGATTTAACATTTAGATTTATATAAAAATATATATTTTATATTAAACATTCATATTTAGAATATTATTTGAGATATATATTAACATTTATATTCAATATTTATATTTATATTCAACATTTAGGTTTATAATTTATTTCTACCTCAAATGTGAAAAAAATTAGCTAAATGTAAGAAAAGTGTGCTAGATATTAAAAATATTTAAGCTAAATAAGTGTGATTGGATTTTTACATTTGGCACCCCAAAACATTCTGTGTATTCCTGAAGACAGAAACGCTAAGTCGATTGCGTTTCTTTCTCTGCTCACAGAAACGCAATCCGATGCGCATAAGTTTAGTAGATCAGCTTTACGTGTGCTGTCAAGTTTGTATATCTTTTAGTACACACAAACCTTTAGTACATCAGGCCCATGATGTCGAAATTGTCACATCCTTGGGTTCACAGAGGAACCCAAGGATGCAGATGGATTGTGAGTAAAACAGTTCTTTACTTAATGAAAAAGGTACTCACAACAATGGTCCAAAAATAGGAGATAACAAAAAGCGACGGTGCGAAAAAGAGAACACAAAATGAGCACCGTGAAAAAAGAACAAAAGCTAATATACAAAACTAACTAAACTTGGGTCGGAGTTGCAAGACGTGCAAACTATCATAGTACATACCAAGCTGGATGGCCCTGGAAATAGCCAAGAAGGTTAGTAGCAAAAATTCAAGGAGCATAGGGGTCTTCTGACATGGAGAGTTGAGGAGTGGAATTGCCAAGTGCCATCCAACTGACAAGCTGATGCTTAATTAGTGCTGGTGAGATGGGACACAGTTGTGCACGTCTCACAACTCCGCCCACAGGGAAACGCAGGAACTCTATGAGGAAGACAAAAAGTAAGAGCCAGGGGCCGTACTTATCAAGCTTCTTAGAATTACTCCTAAGAAGTCTGCTAAGAGTTGACTTAAGAGTAAATAAATTATTCGCTGAAAGCTGCACTTAATAGTTAGTTATCAAGTGTCTTACTCACACTTTCAGCGAAGTGTAGGACTGAATCTTAAGTGTCACACTCAGAGCTGAATTACGACATTACTATGTGCCGTAAACGGAATTTTAGGTGACGTAATTTCTGTGTCCATAGAAATGACCAATCACGGAAGGGAATCCCTTGTCTAAGAATAAAGAAATATCTTGGAAATATTTAAGTGGACAATGGGAGTGTATATTTTGACAATAAACTACAAAGTAATACAAAACAAACAAACAATATTGGCAATGAATCAAAAATAAATGTTTCCTTTTTGTTGCACCTTTCCTGCTTCCTGCTCCCAGGCCGTAACAAAGAGGCAGGGGAGACACTTCTCCAGGATGTATGCTCGGGGCAACACCCTTCACTTTACCCGGCAGTGGGTCTCCACAGCGGACGACTTTAGAGTGAATGATGAGTCCGGCGATTACTTGCAAATCTTGCTTTATTGATTGCTTGCACACAGCCAATCCAACACAAAACAAACTAGTCCCCGCTCGCACTCACAATACCGCTCCCTCTCTTCTCTCGCCCACACACTCACTGACGTCACTCACCTCACATGCTGTAACCTAGCGTATGTGTGTGCCACACACATACGCTACTCTCATAACATTTTCTTTCCAATTCATTAATTAGGCAACTAATTTGAAACTGGTGTGGGTGGCTCTATATGTACTAGCCCACTGCAGCCACATGCAGAAATCAACAAGGAATGGAAAATTATTAAATCTGTGACAAAAATAATACCTGCTCTGTCTAAACGATACCGTTTGATCACCTGCTCGTCATCAAACAAAGATGAACGTTCGCGCACGTCTCTCGCCTCAGTGCCATCCCCTGCTGGCAACTCCTAACCACTTAAGACACCTCTGAAGGTCTCTTAAATATCGTGGAGAGTAGGAGTGATTCTTAGACTTAAGAACGTTGATAAAAAGCTTTTATTCTTAAGTTTGAGAGTAGGACTAAATTTCGCAAATTTTCAGGACTTAAGTGTAAAATGGCACTCTAAGAAGCTTGATAAGTACGGCCCCAGGTCTACTGCACCAACAAAGGAAAACTGAGCATACAAACCACAAGGTGGCAGCAGGCGGTGACAGAAATGTTGCAATCAATTCAGTAGAAATGTCCGATAATGCCCATATAAGTACGTCCATCAACCTGTGACATCTCTGATTACCCACTGTTAAAAAAATGCTCCTAATCTTGCAAAAGGAGAAATTCTAATCTGCATGAACCTTAGAATTTGATGTTTTGGCGTTGTTTACCATGGATATACAACATTTTAACGTTTAAAAGTCACAAAAGACAACATTCATCACAGGTCCCCTTTAAAACATAACAGTTAAGCAGAGGAACCGCTTGTATTTCAAAACATTCATAAGTTGGGGCACTTGTAAATTGAGGTACTGTGCCACTGTATTTGATCTCACCTGGATATCAGTTTTTCCATATGTGGATCAGGGGCCGTACTTATCAAGCTTCTTAGAGTGCCATTTTGCACTTAAGTCCTGAGAATTTGCGATATTTAGTCCTACTCTCAAACTTAAGAATACAAGCTTTTTATCAACGTTCTTAAGTCTAAGAATCACTCCTACTCTCCACGATATTTAAGAGACCTTCAGAGGTGTCTTAAGTGGTTAGGAGTTGCCAGCAGGGGATGGCACTGAGGCGAGAGAGACGTGCGCGAACGTTCAGGGAACGGAACAATGTTTTGGTTTTTTTTGATGACGAGCAGCTGATCAAACGGTATCGTTTAGACAGAGCGGATATTATTTTTGTCACAGATTTAATACTTTTCGATTCCTTGTTGATTTCTGCATGTGTCTGCAGTGGGCTAGTATATATAGAGCCACCCAAACCAGTTTCAAATTAGTTGCCTAATTAATGAATTGGAAAGAAAATGTTATGACAGTAGCGTATGTATGTGGCCGTGAGGTGAGTGACGTCAGTGAGTGTGTGGGCGATAGAAGAGAGGGAGCAGTACCGTGAGTGCCGGTGGGGACTAGTTTGTTTTGTATTCTTTTGTAGTTTATTGTCAAAATATACACTCCCATTGTCCACTTAAATATTTCCAAGATATTTCTTTATTCTTAGACAACGGATTCCCTTCCGTGATTGGTCATTTCTATGGACACAGAAATGACGTCACCTAAAATTCCGTTTACGGCACATAGTAATGTCGTAATTCAGCTCTGAGTGTGACACTTAAGATTCAGTCCTACACTTCGCTGAAAGTGTGAGTAAGACGCTTGATAACTAACTTTTAAGTGCAGCTTTCAGCGAAGAATTTATTTACTCTTAAGTCAACTCTTAGCAGACTTCTTAGGAGTAATTCTAAGAAGCTTGATAAGTACGGCCCCAGGTCCCAAATCACTTCCTTCACAGCCACACAATTAGGTAAAATGAATCCCAGCCCTTTGAAGCTACCGTGCGGCTCATGTTGTGCTCTTGTGGCTATTGTGAAGTAGTGCCACACTTAGAATTTCCCAATACTTAAAAACATTGAATAATTCAACACTTCATTGTACTCATTTCCCTTTTATTAGTTATACTACTCTATTCGTTCTTCTCCGTACTCTTTACTTACATCTTTTAATTCTATTTTTCCATTTGTTTTGTTGTTCATATTCCCTCCAGTTTTGAGTGTTACTCAATTTCCTATTTCTCTCTTCGCCCTTCCAGCTCTCCTGCTATGATGAGAAAATGATTACCTCTACACAGAGGGGGTTCTCATCTGCTTTATTACACAGGTGGAAAAACAGAAGTTTCACCATCACCGCTCTCTCAAGTCTATAACACAAACCGGAGCAAATATAAAAAACATATTTTCCGGGCAATTTTTCGCCACATTATGCCGTCTTTCATTGTTTCTCTAGAGTGGGCTGTGCGTGCAGCACCTCTGCGCAGTGTTGAATCGAGAAGCTGTTGATGAATAAATATGACACCGCTTTTTCCTTTTCCTTATCGAGGATGCTCAGAAAGAGGTGGAAGAGGAAGCTCACTGATTACTGAAACTGCGGCTGACTATTGCAGCAGATGTCATGTGGATGATAGGGCACATCTACATAAAGGCAACCTGTTGAAATTTAGCACAACCTTACGGTTCTACAGTGAGGCTTCAAGTCATTCATTTAAGGATGTGATATTGTGGTGTAATAATTCTTAGTGAGGACAAGGCATGGTAGTGTTTATGACTATTGAATCTTATGGATAAGGGTAGCATATACTCTCCTGTCAGAAGGTATATTAATATGATTAACATATTGCATTCTTGGACATTTTGTCACGATCGGCTTAACCGCACCAGGACTCCAACGCAAAGCAAAAATTGATAATAATACTAAAAAAACACACTCAAAAAAGAGTGAGGTAAAATAACCAAAGATGCACACATAAGGTGTGGAGAGGTAGGAAGTAACACTATATGGCAACGCCGGGACTGAGCCACAGGAAACGAGATGCATGAGTGGAGCCAAAGCAGAGGAGATGAACACAACTGAAAGGGTGAATCATCAGGAATCTACTGGCACCGAGTGAAGGGACTGGAGAAATTAAGTAGTCAGGAGGAAATGAGTAACAGGTGGCTTCGCTCTGTGAACCGGAAACCAGGCACTGCAACAAAAAGAAGACAGGGGGCAGCAGTGCTGCCAGATCCTGAAACATTTTTAAATAACATTAACTCCCCACCACTGCTGTCTGACAAAGACAGTAGGTAACATTCTCACTTAAAAGCAACCGTTCAAAACAATGCATGCCACTAATTCTCCTCTGCTGATCTCCTGCTGTGAGCAGGAGGCTTACACAAGCACTACGCACCAACTCTACTTTGTGAAAATGAATGAATAAAAAAACCACACACACACAGGGTAATATAACATAGGTAAGTGTTTGGTGATATTCCGCCACTAGTGCATTATTTGTTTAAAGTAATAATAGTGTTCGCTTCTCAGACTGGCCCTTTTGTCAAAGTGGGTAGAAGAAGCATTACAGGTCTCAGAGGGCAATACACTTCAACTCCTCCTCACCTCCTAGCTAGTTCGCACTCACAAGCATGGCAGCCACTATCTTCCCGACCACAACCTTTTGTTTGTTGTTGTTTTTCCTCTACCTAATCACTCCTAAGTAATTTATTTTAAAATATTGTTGCTGCAGCCTTTTTGTTTCATGCTCCGGTTGCAGGGCAGTCATGGTGTGGATGTCAGAAAACATTGTTCATACTATTGAACATACAACATAGCAGACAGCTGATATACGTTCACGCAACAATTGCCTCGTGTTGGTAACCTTTGACATGCTTGTTCTGGCTATGTTCACCAGCTTGTTACTTTGCTTCCATGCTGTCTTGTCCCAAGAAGAAAGTTAGATAAACAGCATCTTATATTTTGCATTTAGTAAAATAGATACCTCACAATAGTTGAATTGTAACTGCTCAACCTATACAACCGTCAAATTATTATTGCACTTTCTTCGAGATCTTCACTTAACTGCTCATGTCAGATGTCCTAATCTTGACTCCAGTGATGTCTTATCTCTGATCCGAGCATGCCAATTCAAAAGGAGAGTCCTCATCATTAGCCTCTAAGATAGATTAACGCTGACGCGGAGTATTACCATCTTGAAACAGATGAGCGTGAAAGGATGGATCCTGAAATAATTCCTCCATCTGAATTCCCGTTTTACGTCTGCTTTATCTTGATCTGGGATTGAAATAATTGAACAGCTGAGAGAAGAAATGAGGTTTGTCTGCCATCTCCACGGTGGATGTGTCAGGTGAGATTCAATGCATGTACAGTACGTTGCCATTGACTCAGAAAAGAACATGTAAAGGCTAAATATGAGATGCCTGCGCGTTTGATTACCCTTTTCCTTAATTAATCCACTTTTTTCTTCTTCTTTTTTGAGAAATAACTTTGTTCATGCAGGAGAGTTTCTATTGTTCAGTAATTAACTAAAGCACCTCAGGCTAACAAATCCCTAGAGAGAACTCACTAATGGATACAACACTCAACTAAATGAGCACTGTAGCAAGACTGGCAGTGGCTTCCAATGCCCACTTGCACTTGTTTTCCTTGTTTACTTCTTAGCTCACACTTTGTCACTCTCAAATTACGTACAATATAAACACAACTTTACGAAGAAAAGGGCTTAGACAAGGAAACAATATGCTTTTCTTTAATAGCATGACCTGAAAAACCCACTGAGAGAAACAAATTAATTTCTGAATAGGTAGATAACTTAATACCCAATTTCTCAGAAAAAAAAAATGATGCAGTAAAGAAGACACTGTCAGTGTCTTAGCGACAGGTATGAGACCGAAATTGTTGTCGTGACTTGAAATCTTGCCCTACAGCGTTGTACTGTACTGTGCATTGGAGAAACCAATCATTACTTGGTGTATACTGCTCCCAATGTAAAGTATAAATAATGGGTAACACTTTAGTATGGGGAACATATTCTAAGTAACAAATACTTAATTTATAGTTATTTGGACACTGGGGGAACATATACGGGTTAGGGTCAGGGTTACTAATAAGCTATAATTCTGAGGTTATTGAGGGAAGGCTCTTAGTTAATGACTTACTGGTTGTATAATAAGGCCATGTAGAATAAGGCATTAATAAGTACTTTATAATGACTAATTAAGCGCCAATATGTTACTAATTTGCATGTTAACAAGCAACTAATTAATGGTGATTATGTTCCCCATACTAAAGTGTTACCAGATAAGGATATGTATGACAATGAGTAAACAGGTAAGCCTAAAAAGTCAAATACCTTGAAAGAAGATTTGGAGTTCAATTGTCAGTAAATATATATATATAATAATAATAATAATAATAATACAACTAAACTATAGAATGGAGTGTGTGACCAAAATACAAGAGTGTGAAGTAATACTATGTGTGTAATTTAACTGAAGTGTGTGTTACCAAAGTGTTGAATGAGATACGAGGAAGTCCAGGGGGCAGGCAGGTGATCGGGGCGAGAGCGAAGCGTCAGAGAAGAAAGTCCAAAGCGGGAGGTCGAGAATCCAAAAGGCAGTCCGGGGGGGCAAGGGGAACAACAAGGGATCACAGGGGAACACGGGAAGCGCTGTGGAAAGACAACAAGAACATCAGAACAACGGAAACATGGAAGTCACAGGGGAGGAGCGAGTTTGCGGGATGGAAACCAGATACAGGATGCTTACAAGGGTAAAGAAGCCTATACTCCGGCGCCGCCTGGCAGGTTGTGCGAGTTTATGAAGGCAGGTCCTTCATTACGTGCAGGTGTGCTGATATCCGGTGATCGTTTGCAGCTGGCGGCTGCCGCAGGGCGTAGGCGCGCACGGCGCGCTCCTGGATGTGCACGACCGTGGGTGTGTCCCGAGGTGCGCTCACTGGAGCGCACAGACGGATGAGAGGCGTTAGCAGGAGCCTGAGCCGTAACAGTACCCCCCTCCTTATGGACAGCTTCCAGATGTCCTACCGGTCGTACCACAAACAAAAACACAGGAACAAAAGTCAAGGGAGGGCGGTGGGGTGAACTGGTGGTGGGTCGCCGGCCCAAATGTCCCCGAATCTACCGGGGACGAGTCTGGCTTTAGTAGAATGCCGCTGAGGCCGGCGAGGCGGGCGACCAAGGTACGGCCACCATCTTGGCCGTCGGAAAGGCGGACGCGAGTGGCGCCATGGTGCGTCTCGCCGGAAACAAGAAGGAGACGTCTGAGGCGAAGAGGATGACGTTTGAGGCGAAGAGGATGACGTCTGAGGCGAAGAGGATGACGTCATCGGCGGCGTGGAAGCGGCGGACGTCATCGGCGGCGTGGAAGCGGCAGACGTCATCGGCGGCATGGAAGCGGCAGACGTCATCATAGCTGAAGACGAGGAGGGCAACTGAGGAGCTGGCCGAGGTGCTGAAGCCGGCGCTGCAGGCCGAGGTGCAGAGGTCGGCGCTGCAGGCCGAGGTGCAGAGGTCGGCGCTGCTGGCCGAGGTGCAGACGTCGGCGCTGCTGGCCGAAGTGCAGTGGTCGGCGCTGCAGGCTGAGGGGCGAAGGTCAGGGCCAGCCTGGGAGCTGGAGGAGACGTGGGGGTTAGCCTGGGAGCTGGTGGAGATGCGGGGGCTATCCTGGGGACTGGTGCTAGCTCGGAGGCTAGTCGAGGGGCTGGTGCTAGCTTGGGGGCTAGCCAAGAGGCTGGTGCTAGCTCAGGGGATAGCTGAGGGACTGGTGCTAGCTTAGGGGCTAGCTGAGGAACTGGTGCTAGATCAGGGGCTAGCCGAGGGGCTGGTGCTAGATCAGGGGCTAGCCGAGGGACTGGTGCTGGCTCAGGGGCTAGCTGAGGGACTGGTGCTGGCTCAGGGGCTAGCCGAGGGACTGGCGCTAGCTCAGGGGCCAGCCGAGGGACTGGTGGCTGCAGCTGGGAAAAGCGAAAGACTGGGGGAATTTGTCTGGCAGGGGATAGCCTGTCTGGGTGCGACTGCGCCACCCCACCAGCACAGCCACCAGCACCATCCCCCCCTCCGAAAGCGGATGCCAGACGCTTCTAGCTGGCTGAGGAACAGTCACTAAGCGTGGGAGAAGGGTGTCCAGGCGGCGGGTAAATTCTTCCCTGCTGATATCGCTGCTAAACATGCCTTTCCATGACATTTCAGCAGGACTTGACAACTCCTCAGGTGTGAAGCGAAAAAAAGAAAAAGCCATGGTGAATGGGGCAAAACGGAGGGGAAAAAAAAATAAAATAAAAATTCACTGGGGGCGGGGCTAAAGTAACTGGGGGCGGGGCTAATTAACTGTGCCGTCAGGTCCCTAATCAATTGGCCAGAGTATACTGTTATGGTTACTAAGGGGAGGTGACGGCAAACAAACACCAGAGGGCAGTAATGTTCACTAATTTATTATATATATAATACATATATATATATATATATATATATATATATATATATATATATATATATATATATATATATATATAGTATATAGCAGTCCGGGGGGGCAAGGGGAACAACAAGGGATCACAGGGGAACACGGGACGCGCTGCGGGAAGACAACAAGAATATCAGAACAAGGGAAACATGGAAGTCACAGGGGAGGAGCGAGTTCGCGGGATAGAAACCAGATACAGGATGCTTACAAGGGTAAAGAAGCCTATACTCCGGCGCCGCCTGGCAGGTTGTGCGAGTTTATGAAGGCAGGTCCTTCATTACTTGCAGGTGTGCTGATAGCCGGTGACCGTTTGCAGCTGCCGGCTGCCGCGGGGCGAAGACGTGCACGGCGCGCTCCTGGATGTGCACGCCCGTGGGTGTGTCCCGAGGTGCGCTCACTGGAGCGCACAGACGGATGAGAGGCGTTGGCAGGAGCCTGAGCCGTAACCCTTTCCCCATTAAAAAATTACATTACGCAATCAAAACTTGTATAGACATTGTACTCTCTGAGCAAGATATTCAAATGCGCACGTTGAACCTACAGGCTGTGTATCTTAGCGCAGACAGATCGATTGATACTCAAAGGAATATGACAACAGGATGCGTGATGTCACATTAACCAGACGTGACGCGCCCAGCACAAGTTTTCTTTCCTTATCATTAAAAAAACCACACTAAATCTTTTACAAATAAAACGGAAGAAGAAAAACATATTTAAACACTCAAATAAAAATCTTCAGTATCCATCCATCCATCTATTTTCTACCGCTTGTCCCTCTTGGGTTTGCGGGGGTGGCTAGAGCCTTTCCCAACAGCATTCAGATGGAAGGCGGGTTACACCCTGGACAAGTCACCACCTCATCGCAGGACCAGAACAATATTATTATGTAACATATTTATTTTGCCAAGAAAGTATATTGTGTGGCTATTTATTTATTTTGAGGCAGCACAGTGTAACAGTGGTTAGTGCGTGTGCCTCACAATAAGAAGGTCCTGGGTTCGATTACCCGGGCTCTGGGTCTTTCTGTGTGGAGTTTGCATGTTCTCCCTGGTGACTGCGTGGGTTCCCTCCAGGTACTCCGGCATGCACCTGGGGATAGGTTGGTTGGTAACAATAAATGGTCCCTAGTGTGTGAATGTGAATGTGAATGTTGTCTGTCTATCTCTATAGAGGCTTTGCAGTCACGTGGTTTTATCACGTGACTTTGTGTTACGCCGCCATCTTGCCGGTCAACCCGTTCCTACGTGTTCGTACATATTCAGGTTGATTTATGCGCTACATTTTCACCGATTTCATCCGAATTATGGCTGATTTGCTATCCAATGAAGTTGTGCATTTGGATGAAGAACAACCAAGTTGCTCCATCCAATCCTCTCCCAACAACCATCTCAGCTTCAGGTGCCAGAATACAGGCACTTAGTGGACCAGTTGGTGGCAGCACTGGAGCCACGTCAAATGTCTCTAGCACACCGCTGATGACCCAGAGTGCTCCCCGGGGCATCCCTGACATGTATCCTGGAGGTTACGGCTACAGAAATCAGTTCCCCCTCGAGAGAGTACGTCTCCCCACGTTTTCTGGTGACATAAAAGATTATTACCGTTGGAAGGCTGAGTGGGGAGAACTGGAGCAATTGGGGAACCCACTGAGGACGGCAGGTGTAACAAGGTTCCATCTCCTAGCTAGCCTTGGTGAGAAAGTGAAGAAGGACATAGTCCTGTCCAGCTGCGCGTCCGCTGAGGAAATGTTCCAACGCATGGACAACAGATATGGGAATAAGGCAAGGATTGTCCAAATGATTGCGAGTGAGGTGCAAGGGCCTGCCCCCTGTAAAAGGAAATAACCCTAGGAGAGCAATTGAGCTGATCCAGACGGTGGAAAGGGCCCTAAGCAACCTTCTCATCCTGGGTGAAGAGGACGTCATGAAAAATCGTCTGGTGGCACAGTCCTTGGAGAGTAAGCTACCGAACTTCCTAAAGGAGAAATGGGTGGCTTACAAGAATGTGCCCACCAATGGTTTCGCCCAACAGAACCACTTTGAGTGTCTTCTTCAATTCCTAAAGAGACAGGAGGTAATTCTTGAAGAGCTGGACCAGTTGGATATGAGCCTTGCAGAAAAGACTCCCTCTGAGAAACGCCCGATAGAAACTTCAGAGAAGAGGACGAAGAAGGCTTTCTCCAGGGTCACTGCAGGTCAACGCGGGCCTCCAGCAAAGCCACGATCTGCATGCTCCGTCTGTGCCCACGAAACACACGCTGGAAGGCTTTTTGCTTGCAAAACGTTTAGGGACTTGGACCTGGCAAAAAGAAAGTCTCACCTAAGGACCCATGGTGTGTGCAACAGGTGCTTGAACATTCACCCCAAGGATGGCCGTTGCAACTCAGGGTTCCTCTGCAGTAAAGCGGATTGCCGGCAAGACAAGACTCACCACTACCTGCTCTGCCCCAGGTTCGCCACTCAAAGGGACGGTGGCAGTAAAGTCCCAGTGAAAAGGCCTCTTGGCCTAACCAGCCAGCAGGAAGAGTTTCTTGCAATGCTAACCCCAGAGCAGAGGACAGAGTGCAGGAAAGTCTTCTCAAACAAAACCACCATGGCAATCTGCACCAGCACTGGAAGTGTACCTAAAGAATATCCAGTGCTAATGATGCTCCTCAAGGTCACTACCAACTCTGGCCATCTCATCGGAACATTGATTGACCTTGCTTCAGATACTAATTACATCACAAATACTGGAGCTAAGCTTCTCGGACTATGTGGAGAGAACATCAAATTGATTGTGCATGGAGTTGGTGGGATGCGGAGGACAATCATGACCAGGAGATATACCCTTCGGCTGAGGGTAGGAACTCCGGAGGGAACGGTGGGAGTGCATAAGATCATTTGCTACGGCCTGGAGAGCATCGCAGAGGTCACCCAGAAAGCCACACCACATCAACTTCAAGGGTTCTTCCCTGGTGTTGCTGCTGCAGACTTGGTGCGGCCCACCAAAATTGATCTCCTCATCAGCCACAGGGAAGGTCGCCTGGTCCCACAGCCAGTCAGGAGAGAAGGGGACCTGATCCTTTGGGATGGCCCACTTGGAAAGACAGTCGCTGGGACCCACCCTAACCTCCTTGAGATGGTAGATTTAACCTTCCACCAGTCCGACACTCATGTTGCGAGGTCCATGAGAACTGCCTCAAGAGTATATGAGGAGGTCCTTGTGGACTCAAGCAATCCGAACACCGAGTTCACAAAGGAAGAGACAGTCCTCAGCAGTACCGCTACAACTAACAAGGAAGTGTTAGAATGGTTCAGGTGGGACAGCATCGGGGCAGCGTGCGACCCTCAATGTGGGGGCTGCAAATGTGGCATGTGTGCCCCAGGAGGAAAGGAGATGACCCTTGGAGAAGAAAGGGAGTTGGAAAAAATCAAGAATGGCCTCTCCTATGTTCTAGCAGACAAGCACAGCCAGTCACCCCACTGGGAAGCTGCCTACCCCTGGCGAGGAGACCCAGCCTCTCTCCCTGACAATTGCAGAGCCGTGGAGGCTACTTTTAGGAGGACGGAGTCTAGGCTGGGACGAGAGCCCGCTTGGAAAGCAGCGTATGGGGAACAAATCCATGACATGGTCAGAAGAGGTGCGGCTGTCAAGCTATCGGAAGAAGAGATGGATTCCTGGAAGGGCCCAAAGTGGTACATTAGCCACTTGGTCGCCCCGAACCCCCACTCTGCTTCCACCCCTGTGAGAATAGTGTGGAATAGCAGCCAAGAGTTTCAGGGTTGGAGCCTGAATGACCTTCTCCACAAAGGGCCAGATGTACTTAATCCAATAAAAGGAGTTCTCTTACGGTTCCGAAGTGGGCAACATGCTGCCCTGGGCGATGTACGAAAGATGTACAACTCTGTTTGGCTCAAGGATGAAGAGGTCCACCTGCATCGATTCCTGTGGAGGGATGACCCCCGGAACGAGATAGAGACGTTTGCAGTTGTCCGAGTGAACATTGGCGATAAGCCAGCAGGATGTATTGCCCAAGTTGCAATGCGAGAGACTGCTAAACTGTCACAGTTCTCGTCAATGCTCAAAGAACGTACAGTTTTAGAAGAAGACTGCTACGTCGATGACATCCTGACGTTGGACAATGATCTTGATGCTCTACGACAGACAACTGTTGGTGTGGAGAAGATCTTGGAGGCAGGAGGGTTCTCTCTAAAACCCTGGGTCTTCTCTGGCCAAAGTGGGAGGGGGGCAACCCAGAGCATTCCCCAGCTTGGCTGTCCGAGTACGCCGAACATCCTCATCCTCCCAAATCAGATGCAAGAGGAGGACAGCAAAGCCCTCTGGGTTGGGTACGAGCCCGAGTCAGACAAGCTCTGCATCCTCGCTACAATCAGCTTCTCAAAGAAGAGGGGGAAGATGAGGACTGGGCTTGACTTAAGAGAGGACGCTTGGAAGTGGGTTGAAGGAGACCTAAACATTGCCGATATCCTTACGAGGGGAGCGACTCCTGAGGAGTTGAACAAGGACTCTGAGTGGCAGAACGGGCCTGAGTTCTTCAAGTGGCCAGAAAGCAAGTGGCCGGTGAAGACCCCAAGTGAAATCGCTGCCACGGTCGCCAAACAGAGCATCAAGAAGCTTCAAAGACGCGTATTCTCTGCCGTGGTCACAAGGCGACAGAAAAATAAGAGCGACAGCAGAAAGAATCCTCCTGAGCCAGGCGGCCCCGGGACCACTCCACCTCTGTCTATCCCACGGGTGCGGGCCGTGGCCCTTGTGCGCCTCGTTGAGCCTGGGAGGTTTAGCTCCCTCGTCAGGCTGTGCGGGACTGTTGCCTGGACTCGGCGGGCAGTGGAGGCCTGGTTAGGTGGCAGCCACCGGGCCACTGCCAATGGAAATGCAAAGCCTGGTCTTACAGCTGTTGAGAGGGCAGAGGCCTTCCATTACCTTGCCCTTGAAGCCCAGAACGGAGTTGAGTTCCGGGATGAAACTCTGGACCAACTCGTGGTCCGGAAAGATGAGGTCACAGGACTCCTACTCTGCGGAGGACGAATTCAGTCCTGGAATGAAGCCATGACTGCTATTCCTCTGGTCCCTATGCAGTCAAAATTGGCTACATTACTAGCCCAAGAGGCTCATGATAAGAACCACGAGGGGATTGCAGCAACTCTCCTAGGTACTCGGAGAAAAGCCTGGATCATACAGGGCCGTCGAGCAGTCAGAAGAGTCATTAATGACTGCATCCACTGCCGAAAGCAAAGAGCTAGAGTATGCCAGCAAGTGATGAGTGACCTCCCGCTGGAGCGCACGCAAAGGGCAGGCCCATTCGAGTACACAACCCTGGATCTATTCGGCCCCTATGAAGTCAAGGACGCAGTCAAGAGGAGAGCAAGGAAGAAAGTCTGGGGAATTGTTTTCTGCTGCATGGCTTCAAGGGCAGTCCATGCCGATGTGTGCGATGACCAGTCCTCAGAAAGTTTTCTGCTGGCCTACTCCCGCTTTGTTGCCCTTAGAGGGCACCCACGCAAACTATGGTCCGACAAAGGGACGAACTTCATCGGGGCTAAACCCGCTCTGAATGAGCTCCAAAACCACTTGCACTGTCTACAAACATCATCTGTTGAGGACATTGCAGCCAAGAATGGGACAGACTGGGCATGGTGCTTCCACCCTGCCGATGCGCCTCACCGAAATGGAGCAGCAGAAGCTGCTGTAAAATTGATAAAAAGAGCCCTCACAAGTTTGAAAGGAGCGACAGACTCTCTCACCTGGGGCGAGTTCCAGACTCTAATTTTTCAGGCAGCCAACCTGACAAACGAGCGCCCAATCGACGCTCGCGCCCAAGAGCAAGAGGAGTCAGTCGACTACATAACTCCCAACTCTCTCATCCTCGGACGATCCTCAGTGGGAGGAGACACAGATGGACTTGATCTAGTCACCCACCCTTGGCGCAGGCTAAGGAACATCCACAATTTAGTTGAAAAATTCTGGACCAAGTGGAATGAACTAGCCGGTCCAAATCTCTTTGTCCGTGAGAAGTGGCATACAAAGGAGAGAAATGTCAAAGAGGGAGACATCGTCTGGATCGCAGACCCTAATGCTATGAGAGGACAATTCCGCTTGGGCATAGTTACAGCCACAAGACCAGACAGGCATGGAGTCGTCAGGGACGTCGATGTCAAAGTTTGTGCCGGCCTCCCAACGACGACTACTGAGAGAAAAGGCAGGACAAATCAACAACTACCGTCAACCATCATCCTGCAAAGGGATGTAAGGCGGCTGGTCGTACTGATCCCAGCAGAGGATTCGACTCCAGCTGCGACTTCATGACGCTGTCTCCCGGGGCGACTTCAAAGTTCCAGTCACTGCCCCAACCCCTGGCCAAGTCAATGCCCCAAACCCCTTTAAACTATTTGGCTGGTTGGTGTAGGCGGATCGCTGCCACCATGCCCACACAGTGCACACAGTACATATACGAAGATGAGCATCCACACTTCATTAAAACAAAAACAAAAAAACAAAAAAAAACAAAACAAACAAACAAAAAAAAACAAAAAAAAAACAAACATTGTAACTTGGTTAGCGAACGTGTGTCACAAAGTGGGGTCTCTTGATCGTGGTGTAAGTTCCTTGGACGGGACATCAGGAACTTAAGTGGGAGGTGTTGGATTTATTATGTGTATTTGTTATGTCTATATGTATTTATGGCGGACTTACCTGGGACTTTAAGATGGGCGGGGCTACCACTGACAGGTGACCATGTACATAGCTTTAAAAATGGCATCATTGTTTCGTTTGAAAAAACAGCATGCTTCGCCACCAGCATACCCCACTGGTTATTACCTGCTGCTGCTAATGCTGCTAATGCTGCTACTGCTACTGCTACTACTGCTGCAGCTGCTGCTACTACTACTGCTGCTGCTGTTGCTGCAATAAGTACTAAATAAAACAAGCAAAGAATGCACAGCGAGTAATTCCTTTCATGCTGAGTGACGACCCCTATTCAGAGGGCCAATACGGAAAAAACTGAACAGAGTAGTTGAACCTTGTTGGCACAACGGATCCGTACCTTTTACAGAGAAGCATGCTAAAATCACCTGAGCATTTTGCAACAGCCGACCTGCCTGAACTCTCATATCCAGACATTTATAATTACCTCGTCGATTCACCATCTCCGTACACTGGAAAGGACCTTAAGGCATACAAGAGTCTGGATGCCTACAAGTATTTTACAGCAGGTTTTGTGCATGATGGGCTGATATGGCAGATTCCAAACAAGAATCGATTTCTTCTCATGACCAAGGTAAGGAAAAAGCACACACAGAAGAGCCTACTGTCTGTTTACAAATCCGCGTGGCAGTAACAGTGTGATTGTGAAAAAACTACTGAAGTGATTCTAATGAAAACTCACATTGTTAAGCTTTTTTTTTATCACAAAAGGCGTCCTGTTCAAAAATGCTTTTAATTAAAAAACTGTTTCACAAACTTCATATTGAAATTTTCAAATTTTTCTCTATGCATTACATAATTTCAAAAAACTACTATAGACTTTGTATTTTGAATTTGTATTTATTGTTTGTAGTTTCAATTTGTATTTATTGTTTGTATTTAATTTTACTCTTCTTTATGAACTTTCAGACTTCATAAAGAAGGTAAATTGTATATGGTTATGGGTGCTTAACAATCTTAAGTAAGGCAGTCAGTAATCTTAGTAGTTAGCTTTCAGATTGCATAAAAGAGGTAATTGTGTAATACATGGTTATGAGTGCTTTCTCTCGCTTATCTGTCTATCAACTGTCATCCCTTAAATGTCGCACTATTCTTTTTCTTCTTTCTGCCTATTGAAATGGTTTGTCAAATCGCTTTACTATGTTTGCTTATAACCAAAGTACTACCTTTCATATTTACGTTTATATTCATCATTTTATTTTTAGATGGGGTTGCGATCACGAGTCGGACGCAAGGAAGCGGTACGAAATGATAATGACCCAGCGGCACACTGGCCTAAACGTTGACGAAACCGGATTCCACATTTCTGCCAACCGTCCATATTTTGGCGCATCACCGGATGGGCTACTCTCGTGTGACTGCTGTGGCAAAGGGTGCCTCGAAATTAAGTGTCCCTTCTGCATCAAAGATAAAGGAGTGGAAGAGGTTGCTGGTGAGTCCAAGGCGGTCTGTTTGGAGCAGATATTGAACGGCAATTGCGTGCTACGTGAAGACCACCAGTATTATTACCAAGTACAATCACAACTGTATTGTACTGGCAGGAAGTACTGTGACTTTGTCGTATGGAAGGAGGATCTACTCTTTATTCAGCGCATCATTCCTGATTATTCCTTCCTGGCAAACGAACTGGCCAAGATGGACAATTTCTATCTCCGTTGTATTATGCCAGAGCTAAAGTGTACACGGTAGAACAATCTGTTGCTACCACTGCATCCGCTTCGGAAGAGTTTGTTTGCTACTGCCGTAACCCTCCCACTGAGGATATGTTGGTTTGTAAATCCGAGAACTGCAGCATCAAAGCATTCCACATGAAATGTCTTGGCATAAAACGATAGAACTGAATAAATCCTCCCATTCCCTGCCTTGCTGCTCTTGCTGCCTTTCTAAAAATGCACCCAGCATTTTCAACAATCATATTTGTATCATCCCATATTGTATTATTTCACATTTTGTGAAACAAATCAGGGGTGAATAGTTTGTTTACATACCTGATATGAAGTGTTCATTGCATATCCTTGTGTACATCGTAGGTTTCCATCGTTCACGACAAATCGCTGCGATCCGAAGCTAAGATTTGGTTTATCGCCTCGTCTATTGCTACATCCAACAGCACAGCAGGTTTCCGGCATTTCCAAGCCCAAATAGCAGCAGATCAAACAAGAAAGCGTGTGAGTCGTTGACCGGCACTGAACTGGTGACCGGCAAGATGGCCGCCAAGCTAATGTCACGTGGCTGATGACGTCAGCTGCAAAGCCTCTATTGGCCCTGTGATGAGGTGGCGACTTGTCCAGGGTGCACCCCGCCTTCCGTCCGAATGCAGATAGGCTCCAGTCACCCCCGCCACCCCAAGAGGGACAAGCTGTAGAAGATGGATGGATATTTATTTATTGTATCCCTTCCGGGTGCCCGTCTTGGTTGGGGCCTGCTGGGTCCAGTCACTGTGTCTATTGTGGTAGCTTGGTGCTGCAAGGTATTCCGAGGTGCTGCGAGTCGGCCAGTTGCTGCGGTAGTGACCTTGTGTGTCAGCATGTCTGTGATCTTCTTTTAATTCATTTTTTAAAATGTATTTATTTAATTACTTTTAAATATATATATATTTTTTTATTTTCCCCTCCCTCAGGGGGAGAACTCGGCGGGGCGGTTGCTGGTTGTTCCATCTCCATTGTTGGGTTCCCTGCGGGTGGGGTGGGTGGTTCCCATGGCCCCGTGCTGGGTGGTCCTGCGGTGGCCGATTTGGGTGGGGTGGCCGGGGCCTGGCCGGGGGCTGGCCTCGCCGCGCTCTCCGGGTGTGGGGGGTGGGCTCGTGGGGGCCCGGTTGCCGGTGGGGCGGGGGCGGTCTTCCCGCCCGGTTGCCGGGAGTCTCTGGTCGCCTTTCTGCCCGTGTGGGGTGTGGTCTCTCGCGGGCTTGGGGTCTGGCTGTCCCCTGCTTTTCTCGTGCCTTGTCCTCTGCCGGGTGCGTCTGTCTGCAGCCTGCTGCTGGCCCTTGTGGGCGGCGCGGTGGGCCGGGCTCTGGGGTTCCTGTCGCTGGACGGCTTGGCTGTGTGGGGGCTGTGGTCCCTGGTTCCCTGGGCACCACACCTACTGTTTGTGGGTTGGGCTCTCGGGGAGGCTGGGGCCGTACTCTGGCTCCCACGCACACTGGGAGTCAAATGTATTGTACATACAAATTCACATATACTCACATACATACATACATACATACATAGGTACCTACGCTGTGGTAATCTGTAATGTCCTTGCTCATTTCTGTTGTCTGCACTCCATGTTCACTCTCTCTCTCGTTCACAGTATGGAGTGCAGCTGACGCAAGGCAGCAGCACACACCTGACAGTAATTAGAAACAGCTTATTTAACCAGGCTGCTGACAACCGGTGAGCGCCGGAACTTTGCCATTGCTTGCAACCTGTTGGTCGTGCCAAGAGAACTCACTAGTTCATCGCGTACCTTTCATCTCAGGTTGGCCTGTATTATTCCTAGCCTTGCCTAGCGTTTTATTTTGTACCTAATCTATTAACTTCTTTCGTGAAGTATTTTTCCTAGCCTTGTCTAGCGCTTTTAGTTTTGTGTGTTTTTTTCTCTTAGTAGTTTTTTTACATGGTGTGTTTTTGTGTTTTCCACCATAGCCTTTGTTTAGCTACCTTGTGCTTCCGCCTAATAAAAGGAAGAACAATTGTATACACAAATTCGTCTCTGCATCCTTGGGATCCACCTCACCTATATCGTAACATACGCTCCCACATACATACACAAATACAGTACATATTTACATACTCAAAGTTCGTACATCCACACGCACATTCATTATACAAACATACACATACACATACTGTACATATACATTCACTATGCAAACGTACACTCATGCACATAATCACGTTTCAACAAACATATATTAACGTTGTTGCCCTAGGGTAAACTGGGTATAACACATGGCACACTGACAAAGCTTAACCTATTGTTACTATAACAATCTACAAAGTTAATGTAGGTTGCTTCTCTTTCTCCCCCTTCATTTTTCTGCATTCTTTCGTATCTCAAGTTATCATTACGTATATATATATTGTTGCATTTGAACAACTGTATTGTTGATAATAAAGGTAAATTATTGGTATTGTTCATTATCAATAGCGCTGTTTCTATTGGTATTTGTATTGCTCCATTTGCAGTGTAATAATGCTCATTGTCATTTCTGTATTATTTTTTATTTTCGCTAACTGCTTATTTGCTATCACTTTTACCATCATATTTGTACATGTCATATTTGCTGATGTTGCTCTATTGTTGTTGTTGTGTTTGCTGTTGTTGTTTTTCTCTCTGTCTAATCCCCCCTTTGTCCCCACAATTTCCCCCTCTGTCTTTTTTTTTTTTCTCTTTCTATCCCCTCCTGCTCCGGCCCGGCTGCACCAAATGATAATATAAATACATTTAATAAAGTCAAATACAAATAAGGCAACAAGAGCAGTATCCTACATTCTCTTTTGTAAAGTAAATCTGAACAGCCAATATGGGCATCTACATCAACTATATGATTTGCCTGAGAAGCTGGACAGGACAAAAAAAAAAAGAAGATGGATGGATATTTATTGTTTTTAAATACAACTTAGTTTTGAGCACATTCAACAATAACGTCATATTGACAATCGTGATATGACATTTTCATATCGTTAAATCCATATGTGAAAGTCTGCTCCATTAAAATCTACAGTGATACATTTTGATATTTTTTTTATTACCGTTTAATTTCAGTCAGTCTTTTCATTACCATATTTTGTATGCCCCGTATGTGTTCTGTGTACAGTGTGAGTGACTTGAGTGTTAATTAAGCTAAAATGTATGTATGAGTTCCGACTTTCACTAAAGAATGACATACAACGCGATGTAGAAATGAAACTTGTTCGTAAACCTGTAAGTGTTCTTAGAATCTGTTTACGACCACCAAACATGAGAAAAATGTACCATGTTCCTCACTTTAGCTGCTAGGAAAAAAGAAAACATGAAACAATTCAGAGATGAATACAGAGGTAACCTACAGTACAGTCCATACCTTGGTTTTTGGGCCATGGTTTGGTAAATTTTTTGTGTGTAAAGAGCCTAAAGTGCGTGTAATTTTTTTCTACCAAATTTACTAATTAATTTAAAAACAGAATTTTGCAGTAAACAATTTCATAGATAAATAAATACATACATTCAGAAAAAGCTAGTACTTTGTCTACTTTGAATGAATACAAGGAATTATTGTATACTGTTGGGATGTTTACACTGGAGATGTTTGGTCATGTTGCTTGTGTTCCCTTTTGAGGATAGGACATGTGTTACGACTTCAATTGAATTCCTATGTATAAAAAAACGTATCGAGGCTTGAATGCAACTAATTTATAATAAATGTATTTATTTATAATAAATTATATTTACGTACTAATTTTAATATTAAAAATACAAGTGTATGAGTCAAATTATTTTATACCTGTTTGACAATTAAGAATATTAAAATCTTACTGAAAAAAATATGTTTGCAGTTAAACATTTTATGAAGTCCTATTATTTATACATTCTAATTTACATTAAAAAATCATGTACAAATTGGTGCTCAAGCAGCTTCATTGCTGTACAACACATCAATGGTGCATCTACCTTTCAACAAACACAGTGTATATGTACGCTAGCTGTAGATTCAATCACAAGAGGCTCTTAAAAAAATTCAACTATGGTCAATGTACTTAGTTTAATGGTAATAAATATTCATCATTTTTATCTGGGCTGAAGATAATAATTATCGTAGCCCACAGAAAGGCTTATTGATGTCCTAGTTTCGAAAGAAAACGTTAACATCGCAAGTATTTGAAATATCTTTCAATTACCGTATTTTCCGCACCATAAGCCGCACCTAAAAACCACAATTTTTCTCAAAAGCTGACAGTGCGGCTAATAACCCGGTGCGCCTTATATATGGATTAATATTAATATTTATTTTCATAAAGTTTAGGTCTCGCAACTACGGTAAACAGCCGCCATCTTTTTTCCCCGTAGAAGAGGAAGCGCTTCTTCTTCTACGGTAAGCAACCGCCCCCATAGAAGAGAAAGCGCTTCTTCTTCTACTGTAAGCAACCGCCAAGGTGAGCACCCGCCCCCGTAGAAGAAGAAGCGTGCGGATATTACGTTTCATTTCATTTGTGTGTTTCTGTAAAGACCACAAAATGTCTCCTACTAAGAGACACGCGTACAAGGTTCCACTGACTTTTGATATTCCTGTGAACCGCACTGTGTATACAACGGGAACACGTACGGTGAATATTCGCACCACAGGGAATGAGAAGTCGTCCTTCACTGTGGTTCTAGCTTGCCATGCTAACGGCCAGAAACTTCCACCCACGGTGATATTCAAAAGGAAGACCTTGCCCAAAGAGAACTTTCCAGCCGGCGTCATCATAAAAGCTAACTCAAAGGGATGGATGGATGAAGAAAAAATGAGCGAAGAGACCGGGTGACTTTTTTCACGCAGCTCCGTCCCTGTTGATCTACGAGTCCATGCGCGTCCACATCACAGATGGTGTCAAAAAACAAGTGAAGCACACCGAAGAAGAATAATTCGAGGGATTTGTGGATGAGTAATAACTTCAGAAAATGAGCTTTAAATGTTTATTTTGTGTGTTGTGTGACATTAACGTATGAGCAACATCGAGTTATTGATGTTGCTATTGCTCTGCACTATTTTGAGTGTTACTATTTTTGTGATTGCAATTTTGCACATTACATTTTGGGAGTGAACAGAGTTGTTAGAACGCTGGTTTGTAATATATTATTAAAGTTTGACTGACCTATCTGACTGTTTTTTTGACATTCCCTTTAGCGTAGCGCAGGTGCGGCTAATAACACGGGGCGGCTAATAGGTAAACAAAGTTTTGAAATATGCCATTCATTGAAGGTGCGACTTACAACACGGGGCGGCTTATGGTGTGGAAAATACGGTACTGCAGTTGTTTAAAGAATCCATCTAATGAAGGTGTGGGAAATAATCATGCAATAACAAATGGAGACATGTTACATCTGAGATCTTTACTTACTCAATCCAAACTTTTGGTCTTTTTACCAATCGTTCTTCAAAATACACCCAAAGGCCTGATTTAGTTGTCTTGGCTTTTTCATGATGATTGTTTTAGAAAACTAACACGGCAATGGAATAGTTTTGTTGAAATCGTGGGGACGGTGTGGCGCAGTTGGCAGAGTTGCCGTGCCAGCAACCTGAGGGTTCCTGGTTCGATCCCCACCTTCTACCAACCTCGTCATGTTCGTTGTGTCCTTGAGCAAGACACTTCACCCTTGCTCCTGATGGGTCGTGGTTAACCTTGCATGGCAGCTCCCACCATCAGTGTGTGAATGTGTGTGAATGGGTGAATGTGGAAATAGTGTCAAAGCGCTTTGAGTACCTTGAAGGTAGAAAAGCGCTATACAAATATAACCCATTTACCATTTACCATAAATAAAGTTGTGCATCTCTAGTATCCGTCTTACTGTTCACATATACAGGCAGCAATAGATCAGGGCATAAGTAAATTGACACTGAGGCAAAATGTATATATTTTTGTACAAATAGGATTGGGTAGGAGCTAGTCAAAAACCATTGGGTTGTAATCCCGATCTGTATAACGTCAAAAAATGATCACCATTGTAAATATAAATAGTTAAGCTTTAATCATAGTTTTTTGACCCATCATTTTGCATTTAATAATTTTTCCCCTGAAGAAATGCACCATTAGAAATGTAAAGTTCACCAACATTGCCGTCAAAGTGCCATCTTTAGTGACCATGATGAGGACACAGTCATTGCTAGTGAGGAAAACACAGAGGAACTAGCTGTCTGATTGGCTACTTATCACAATGACATCAATACATTTCAGCAGACAGGTCTGCTGTCAAGTTCATTCAGTCCAAGCTGACATCACGCAAAGCGGGACACTCGATGCAAAACAACTCGAGGTGAACCTTTGACGGAACCTAGACATAAAATACCATTCAATGTTGTCTTTTATCTGAAGATCATGGAGTGTGTCTCCTCTGATAGTCCTTTTACTGATCTGTTCTTTTATTTATGGATCTGGCTGAGCATTCTGCAGAGAATTCACACCAGCCGTCTCTTGAGAAGACCTGTCACATCTACATATTCTTAACAGCTCAAACGATACTGGCTTGACGTGTCTCTTTTAAGATGTACATTTCCCTTGACATCTAACTTCTTTACCAAACCCTTCAGCACCCCATTAATAAATTAGGTCCAAATTGTGTGGTACCAACCCATTCACTTCGACCCTATTTTTCTTTTTTTACCCAAATTTACTTCAAAATGTTCCAAATAAGACACTCCTTGTTGTCATCTTTGTGGCATCCGATTTAATCCTGGTACTGTCTGCTTTAACGTTTAACGTCCGATCAGCAAGAATGATTATGTCACACACTTAAGGCTGGAATATACTCTCGCGTCACGTGGCTTGCATCCCCTCTGACGGCGTCTTATTTGCTTTACAGTTCTTTCGTGGGTGGTGGTGCCAGACCTGTAATTCTCTTCCAAAACACCAAGGGGCAGTGTGTCCTGAAGGAGCAACCGTAGCTGTCATTGACTAAATATTTACCTTCTTGTAAAGAGTGATGACATTTACATCATCAGCATCTTTGTCTACACTGGAATTATTCTTTCAGAATCATCAGTTTACTTTCAATAGACGTTTTACTTATAAACATTCTGAACAAGTTGTGGCAGAGGACGCTATTATAATATGCAAAGCTATTCGGGCATTTAGGACATGGGACAAGAAAATAAACAAAACTGTTAAATAACTGTTGTAACAACATACTGGTGTTAATGTGTATGGTCATGTGTTACTGATGTTTGGCAATAAAAGTTAACAAGACTATCGTACTTAGTAATTTCTTCTGGACAATAACACTACAATAAGCTGGAAAATGGTAAATAAAATGGTAAATGGGTTATACTTGTATAGCGCTTTTCTACCTTCAAGGTCCTCAAAGCGCTTTGACACTATTTCCACATTCACCCATTCACACACTGATGGCGGGAGCTGCCATGCAAGGCCCTAACCCCGACCCATCAGGAGCAAGGGTGATGTGTCTTGCTCAAGGACGAGACAAGGTTGGTAAAAAGTGGGGATTGAACCAGGAACCCTCAGGTTGCTAAAACGGCCACTCTCCCAACTGCGCCACACCGTCCCAAAGACAAATGACACATTCAGGAATTTATTTAGAGCGCACCAAGATATAAAGTACACAAAATCTGTTTTCATGCAAATGTTTAATTATTGTTGCTTTATTTCATACAATAATTTGTGAAATTCAAACACAAAGTCTACTCTCCTATGCTCGGGGAGCTTCCTCTTCAAAAACTGACCAATCTCAGGTCTGCGATCCGCGTCGCTGCTGACGCAAAGCTAGGAATTTTGAGAGGTGCACGCAATTCTTGCAGGAATGTACGCAGGGGGTGGGAGCAAGACGGCGTTGCTTACGCAAGTTACGTGACGCAAGAGTATACACCCGGCTATACATTAAGGAAATTACACGAGCCGTACAGATTCACGGTAAATATCATCTTCCTCCAGTTTGTAAGGGATTGCGCCGAAGGTATTCGGAGCGGAATATTCAAAATAGCTGACTGAATTTGTGGCATTTTGTGATGTTTAAACTGTGTTTTCACATACATAGCGTATTGTAAATACAATTGGATATGGATTAATGGATAAAATTAAACCCATTTAAGCAGATAAAGTCAACTTGTTTTTCTACTCTACTGCTACATTAAACACAGAAGTGATGCTGCTTTATAACATGCCTCACCAAAGGTGGCATGATTAAAGTATTACAATCTTTGCTTCAAACTTAGCTAAACGTTTAAATAACAAGCATTCAGATTTACAGGTAATGTAGTTAACGAGCTCCCTCTGTGTACATTTAGATACAGTACGAATGTATTTAATGATTTAAAATTGTAACCTTAAGTTGTTCTTTGAGTCGGAATCATATGTTTAATGTATTGTAAGATTTAGTTTGAAAATGAAGCCAATATGCCATTTTTTGTGGTCCTCTTTATTTTGAAAAGTATCAAAATCCTGGGGATAGGTTGATTGGCAACACTAAATTGGCCCTAGTGTGGGAATGTGAGTGTGAATGTTGTCTGTCTATCTGTGTTGGCCCTGCGATGAGGTGGCAACTTGTCCAGGGTGTACCCGCCTTCTGCCCGATTGTAGCTGAGATAGGCTCCAGCGCCCCCCGCGACCCCGAAGGGAATAAGCGGTAGAAAATGGATGGATGGATGGATCAAAAACATTTAATTTATATATATATATATATATATATATATATATATATATATATATATATATATATATATATATATATATATATATATATATATATATATATATATATATGTGTGTGTGTGATATATATATATATATATGTGTGTGTGTGTGTGTGTGTGTGTGTGTGTGTGTGTGTGTGTGTGTGTGTGTGTGTGTGTGTGTGTGTGTGTGTATGTAAATGTGTGTGTGTATATATACACACACACGGCGGCGTAGCTCGGTTGGTAGAGTGGCCGTGCCAGCAACTTGAGGGTTCCAGGTTCGATTCCCGCTTCCGCCATCCTAGTCACTGCTGTTGTGTCCTTGGGCAAGACACTTTACCCACCTGCTCCCAGTGCCACCCACACTGGTTTAAATGTAATTTAAATATTGGGTTTCACTATGTAAAGCGCTTTGAGTCACTAGAGAAAAGCGCTATATAAATATAATTCACTTCACTTCACTTCACATATATATACTTATGTATAACATGGTTGTCAAACATTTAAAATATTTATTTGCGATTCATCACATTTTGTTCATAATTAACTCAAAATCAATTGTGATAATCGCACATACATTTTTTTGTCATCAATAAGTGTACCCTAAACAGATAATAAATCACCAAAATGATTCCTGAGCGCGGCCACCGCTGCTGCTCACTGCTCCTCTCACCTCCCAGGGGGTGGAACAAGGGGATGAGTCAAATGCAGAGAGTAATTTCCTCACACCTAGTGTGTGTGTGAATATCAGTGGTACTTTAACTTCAACGTTAATTTTCAAGTTTGTATTACCATGACTGGACAACGGGTTGGCTTTAATGAAATGTTTTTAAACACTATGCTTTTTTAAATAGCTCAACCCAAAAAGGACATAAAAACGCTTTTAAAGACATTTCGGAAAATAAATAAATTACCTGTGCCTTGCCAGATTTTGTATTTTGTAGTAATACATAATTTGTATTTGTACTGTAGGAGCACTTGCATTCAGAGGGGAGGAGCTACACTTCCGTGTTTGCATACCAGTTTCACGCATTAATAACACAAAATGTAGATTGTTACAATCATGGTTTGATTGTCAAAGATGTTTGGTAATGTGATATAATTCTACCTAAATAAATGCTTCTGATATTTTGTACATTACATGTTGTATAAGTTAATGACATTCATATCTTTGCATGGCAATGTATTAACTGTCCCTCTCTATAAAATATAATATTCAGCCTGCTAAACATTCTGTAATGGCGGACTTTCTATCAGAACAGATTATAAAAGAATATACACTTTACTTCAATCTGCCCGTCGGACCCTCTGTGCGTGGCGCGCCAGACTGTAATTGATAGCTGTGGTCTTACACAAATAATAAATGCACCCACGCATCGCAACGGTAATACGATAGACCTAGTCCTTGTCCGGGGTGTCACCACCTCCAAAGTGATGGTACTCCCGTACAATAATCAATCAATCAAAGTTTATTTATATAGCCCTTAATCACAAGTGTCTCAAAGGGCTGCAAAGTAATGTCCGATCACTACCTTATAAAATTAAAAGTTCTGACTCATTGTCATCAAGCTACTAATAACCAACACTTTCGCAGCCGCGACATAAATGCTGTCACAACTTCGACTCTTGCTGGCCTACTGCCTTCGGTAATGGCACAATTCCCAAATTATGTAGGCTCTATCAATAATCCCACTAAAAGCTTTAACGATGCCCGCACAACGCCATTGATAGTATAGCACAGCTAAAGCTAAAACAACGCTCCTAAAAGGCATAGCTCCTGGTTCACAGAAGAAACCGGAGCTCTTAAACTATGATGTAGAAAGCTGGAGCGCAAATGGTGGCCGACGAAAATTGAGGTTTTCCATCAAGCATGGATTGATAGTTTAATAAATTATAAGCACACTCTTACCTTAGCTAAAACTAATTACAATTCCAATCTCATCAGCCTCATTAAAAAACTATTAAACTTGTTTAATAAAGTAGCATTGCTTACCCAACAAGGGACTCCCCCCAGTAGCTCCACCCACTCTGCTGATGACATTATGCAATGCTTTAATAGGAAAATTGAACTCATTAGAAAGGAGATTAAAAATAACGCATCCCAGCTCCAACTGGGTTGTATTAACGCAGATACGAACTTATGTACGACGGATATTGCTCGTCAAAACAATCTCTCTTGTTGAAGAAATAACACTAGAGAAACTCCTGCGACTCATATATGGGACGAAACAAACAACATGTTTACTTGACCCACGTCCTGGGGAACTTATCAAGAAGCTTTATCTAATATTAGGACCATCAGTGATACATATTAACGTATCACTTTATTGTGGTACTGTTCCACAAGCATTTAAAACAGTGGTTATTCATCCTCTGCTCAAAATACCTAACCTGGATTCTGACCTACTGGTAAACTACTGGATGGTGTCGAAAAAAATAGTTGCACAGTATCAAAATGAACACTTAACATCTAAAATCTCTGTGAACCCTTTCAGTCACTTTACTGAGACAGCCCTCGCAAAAGTGACTAATGACCTATTGCTAACTATGGAAGCTGATGCGTCATCCATGTTGCTGCTACTTGATCTCAGCGATGCCTTTGATACTGTCAATTCAGGCTGAGCGATATGGCAAAAATATTGATCACGATTCATTTTTTCATATCATCCGATCTCGATTAATATTAAATAATTAATTATTATAATTTTTTTTTTTAAAGCGGATTGTCCCGTGCAGGATTTTACAGAGTACGGCATCCCTACTGTTTACTATCGCAGTATCTTGTAGCAAACATTTCCACCATGTTTGATTGAGGTAATATATGCTAACAGGTGACGACTATCATTTTGTTCATTTATATACTTGTGCTTACTAGAGGTGCAACGGTACAGGTAACCCACGCTATGGTCCGTACTTGGTTTCAGGGCCACGGTTTTGCTTCTTTTTAGGTACATTTTGTGGGGTAAAGAGAAAAACTTTTTTGCTTCTCAAAGTGATTTTGTTTTTTTGCCAATCATCAAAAAAATTCTGCAGTAAACAAAGAATAATTGGTGTAGTGAATACTATAATACTTTTATTTCAAGTTACCATTTACTAAACAACCCTTTTAAAAGGTAAATTATTATTTGTATTTTAAAATTACTTGTATACATCAGTGCTTCTCACCAGTGCTTTGGCAAACAACAAGCGGTGACCCAGATTGTCGAGTTTTTAAAACTCAAATTATGTATCTTATGTTGAATGAAAATACATTAGAGTGCAGTTTGAATTTGAGGTACTGTAAAATAATGTATATCAACACATCAAACAAGTGTAATGATTATTTCAGGAACAAAATGTTTGTTTTATCCACAAACAAACAAAAATAACTCAAAGTGTCTGTATTTTTTTTAGTACATGTTATATCAGAGGAGTGGAATCTTTGCAGACACATGACCAAAAAGTCTGCTTAAAAATATTTAGACATAAAAATGCCTTTTATGATTAAATTAGTGGGTGTATTGATTCTCCCAGTCAGGACCTGTACAGTCACATAGATGTTCTCAGTGCCTGCAAGTCCTCATTCAGGGCAGGATTTTTGGGCGATACAGCAGAAAGTGAAAGTAAAGTGTGTCACTAAAGCTGCTGCTCCTTTTCAATGTTGGTCAGTATTGAGTTATGCTGAACGAAATGTGGCAGTCATTTTACTGTTGGCTTTGGCTTGCCATCAAAGTAGGCCTATGCGATATATAATATTATATATTGTTTTATATAATTATTTCGATGGTGGTCCGTACGGTCAAACTAGACATTTTAGCAGGGTAATGCCAACCATCTGTCCTGACTCCCGACGAAAACATTGCTGCGTAACTTTACAAATACATTTGGCTAATCGACATCAGTAAAATGTGGCATAATTACTTAGTGTATGTCATGTGTGCCTTCCTTGGGTGAAGCCAGGTTTACAGCTATGTTGTGACATGTTGTTATTATGCTGTTTGTTACTTATATATGTTATGTTGCAGCTATTTAAAATAGTTTTGTCAATTTGTTCTGGCCTGAAATAAATTGGCCCTTTGAAACATATCTTTGTCTTTGTGTTGTATGTAGACCACATTGCTTAGCGGAGTTCAGTGATGCAAATGCATGTCAAGTTGATCAACACATTGTTTTATTTTTCAGTGCAATAACAGTACTGAAATGAAGGCTAAACGGACATTATTGGGAGCCTTAAAAAAAAAAATACAAGTAACTAAATAGTTACTTTTCACAGTAACTTTTTGGTGTAAGTAACTGAGTTAGTGACTGAGTTACTTTTTAAATAAAGTAACTGCTACCTGTAACTAGTTACTGGTTTTCTGTAACTAACCCAACACTGGTCGCGAGTAGAGAGGCTGTCTGTGCTTCCTGAGTGTGTAAAGCGTGCCACCCACCCAGACAAATATTGTGAATGAGTGAAAAGAGGGATTACTGCGTTCAGGTCATTCTACTCTTAAATAAACACACTCAGGTGCTGAGAATGATGCAAAGAGTGAAACGTGTTTCTCCCTGATTGAAGTGAGAGGCGAACAAACGCGAGGCTGGACAATTCTGATTGGCGACATGTCTGTCACTCAAATGCTGGTGCAGTTATTTATGGCACTAATTAAAACCTTGATGTCGATTCGACAAAGCCGCATGACACCAGGCAAAAAGCCATGGGTTGGCATGGTCTTCCCTAGGAACAGACAAACACTCATTTTGATATTTTAGAGTTTTCAATTAACCTATTGTAACATATTTCCTGACTGCAAAGGAGGCAGAGAGAAGCCATGGAAACACTAAGAGAACATTGAACTCCACAAAAAAAAGGCCCAAGTGTGGAGATTAATTTGTATCTTTATTCTGAAAGCTTATTTGGACACTAAAGTTATGTGATTAATTTTTTATTTATTTTTTGTCCTGTCCAGCCACTTAGGCAAATCATATTGTTGATGTAGATGCCCATATTTACTGTACAGATGTATTTTACAAAAGAGAAGTGTGGGATACTTCTCTTGTTGCCTTATTTGTATTTGACTTTACTAAATGGATTTACATGAATTTTTGGCGCAGCCGGACCGTAGCAGGAGGGGATAGAAAAACAAAAAGAAAGACAGAGGGGGACATTGCGAGGACAAGACAGAGAGACAACAACAACAACAGAACAGCATCAGCAAATGCGATATGTACAAATATGCAACGAAAAGTGAGAGCAAGGAAGCAGTCAGCGGGGGCCGTGCGTTTCCCACCTAGGCCTTCAGTGATGTCCGACTTCAATGATTACCTCTAAAAATACCATAATTAATGCCACCACATGACCATTGCTGGAGAAATACTATACAGAAACACATTTACGCCCTACTGGGCATTGATCACATCAACAGCGTACAAAACAGGTTATTTTTTGGCGCATTTAAAAATCAATAAACCCGCATCAGCAATTAAAACATATCTTATGTGGTACTGTCAAAATTAAAATTGCACAAAACATATTAAACGTGAAAAAATAAAGAAATAAAACATTTGAACTCACAATTTGTAGAGCCCATTTGAGCTTCCGGGGTTGGCCGACATGGTCTCCTAAGATGTAGTTTCTCTTTAAATATCCTTCTTGAAAATGGCCTTGCAAATATATGTGTTGTCTTGTCTAATCATAAAAGATGCAGACGAGGCGTGTTGGCTGAGTTCTTAAAGTTTACTCCACAGCGTGCTCGTCAGTAACATCCAGCTGCCGGCTTGGCTACATTCAACCACCTGAACGGGGCTACTGCGCCACTACTGTGGCATGCTGGGTAGTGGAGTTCTTATGTTACCTAGCTCATAACATTACAATATATATCTGCCACCTAATCAACGTTTTGTTCTCCTTCTTTGTGGATCAACACTTCCTGCTAAGTTGCAACTTGTGATTGGATACTCACTTTGGAATGACAAGTGAGTATCCAATCACAGTCTCGTTAACATCAGGCTACCTGGAGAGCCAACTGTCTATCAACTCTATATGTTCTCAAATTCATCCGCTAACGGTCCCGGTGAGTATTCAATCACAGGACGCGTGAATGTCACGTTCAACGTGAGGCCGTCTAGAAGGCCTTACTGACAACAACTTGTGATCTGATTGGCTATCGCAATTGTCTATCAAATCTATGTCCATGTTCACTTACTGTGCACGGACGCCCGTATTGTTGATTCTGAAGGCCTTGGAGCACTACTTGCTGAATTTATACAAAATTAATTTTAAAACACTGTATTTTAACCCGACCTCGGATAAGCGGAAGAAGGTGGATGGATGTATTTTAACAAACTGATTTTTTAAACACACACATTTTGCACAAACATTTTTAGTCAATTAAATAGTCAGCAAAATTTGATGTAAAAAAAAAATTCAGTTCACAAAATTCAAAGTAAAAAAATTGAGTGACATAAATTCAATGTCAAAAAGAGCTTTTGTAGAGACACCAATTAACCTACATACACAAGCCAAGGGTTAAACCAATAACCTTTTTGCAGTTGTGAGGCAAAGCTAAACACTGATCCACTGTGCTTCTACATGATTAATCCGCATATAAACATATAACAGTAATAATGTGTGTGTGTGGGCAGGTATTTAATAGTTATAAAAGCAAGCAACCAAAGGTGCTTGAAAACAAAAATCACAGGAAAATCCCTATTGTGTCTACGATTTATTTTTCTCAGGTACCTCAAGCTAAGGTTTCCCCACGAGTTGTGTGCACATGTTTTTGGTTCAATCAGGGTGAAAAAATGTGGAATATGGCATGGAGGATTCTTTGGTGTAAGAATGTAATATTGCAGACACAGTAACTAACACTGCCTATCATGTCAGCGCCTCATTGTAAAACCTGCTTTTATTTCCTGTAAACACAAAATTAATGCTTTTCGTGGATTATATTTGTGTTACATGACGATAAACATTACTTTATGCTCAGCTCATATTCCTTTAAAAAATACCTTACAGTTGGGTTTGCATAGGCTGATAATATTTTTTAACCAAACATTGATGCTAATTGACCTGCCTGTTATCCTTTTTTCCAAATGAAGATTGATAAGAGACTCAATAAATGACCATACCCGAAAAATCTGATCAATTCCCACCCCTAGTTGTAATGCGTGTACAATCTGATTTGGAAAGAAAATAGAAGATTGGATTTATTGAATAATGTGTACAGTTCATGTTAACATTGTTATAAAACGTTTTGGTGAACAGACGTAAGCAGCTGAAACATGTTTATGATATTTGTACATTATCTGTTCTTGTCAGCTACTAATCCATAATTTGAATTAATAATTTTCATGCATTCAGGAATTGTATATGTAATCATTAATGTATTTTATTTTTTATCTAATTTGAGATTACCCGCACATTTGATTGCTGATGTCAAAGGTAAAACCAGTGCCATGTTGTTTTTGCTACTGTGATAAATTACTACGTTTTGGCCTGTTTTGCTATCATCCCTTACATTTGTTCAGACTAAACACGGAAAAATCCCAATGCTGACTTTAGTATTCATTTCTATAAATAAGGCCATCTGCAAAGCCCTGTAACATTGAGAGACAACAGTGAATCATCCTTAAATAGTCCTAGATATAATCATATAGTGCTACAAAATCTAGCGGGTTTATCAGAAATAATTGTTTTCATCCAGTTTTATCGCATACACAGGTCACTGAAGGTAAATTATGACAATACTGCTCAATACTCGAAGTTGTGAAAAAAAAACTCTTAGCCCCACAATTGGATGTCTGTTCTTCCCACATATGATGACTAAGCAGCTTGTTGGCTGCCAGAGACGGTTTTAGTTTGGAATTATAATCCTTTTAGCCGATCACATTTGCTTCACTTCCCACGTGAAATTCCATCAAATATAGCCAGAAACCCTGAGATGTTTAGATGTGTTACATAATGTGGTTAAACACAGAGCAGATTGCATTGGAAACGCTTTTAGTTTCAGACTGGTAATTAAAAAGAATGTGCTCATAAATCTGGTGTCAGCAGAGTATTTCATTAATCTGAGTGGGGGCAGTGTAAGACATAGCTTCGGTTTAAGTGAACACTGCGTGAAAGGTCACCAAACAGGCAAGTTCTCCAAGCCAGCAAGGCAAAAATATGTTCCATAAGGTACTTATTTGAATATTAAAGATTCAAATGCAATCTGTGATCACCACCAAAAAAATATTAAAATATTACTATACAAGTGACTCCTCAATGAAAGTTAATGTATGTTGTTTTGGTTTATAACACAAGTAAATAGAAATAAATGGAATTGTATTTGAACTCCTTTGCCACCAAAAAGAGAGTGGGACAAAAACATGTCCAAAAAAAGTTGAGGTTTTCTTGGTTATCAGAGAAATGATATCACTCAATGTACCATATAGCCTTTGAGCAAAAACTAAATTGAATGCTGGGGTCAAATGAAATGCCTGTGTGCGGTTATCGTCCTACCGCCGAAAGCCTTTCATCAAAGTTATTATCAAATGGCTGCAAAATTCGGGTGTAGGCTTTTACAGTCAGCAACAACTTATAGTTATTCTTTTACATTGAAGCTCAAATGAGCCACATTTGTTTTCACCTCACCCAATGGTGCTGTGACAGAAGACAGAGAAAAGGAGCAGATTTTGCACCTAATGTCAATGTCGCGCTTCATTCGTAACAACGCTGAGGGACCGACTCACCTTGTCGCTATGTTGACCTCGTGTCAGTCACCACATCATTAGCCAGCGCAGCCAATCACAACCTTGCAGCTCAGGCTACCCCGCCTTTGACCCTGGCAATGAGGTCTTAGAATATTCGATGTTTTTGAATCATTAATAAGTGTAATATCCATATCTGTCAAAGTACTGTAAAGTCATGGTCAATTTGAAAGCATGACTGAGTCTGTGAGTCTCAAACATGAAGCATCAGCAAGTATTTTACTGAAACAGTATTTATATGAGTTATCAAAGACATGCAACATGCCAGCTCTGCCCCCTAAGACTCAAGCTACGCCCACCTCACCCACCCTGTTTGCGAGAATCAAGCCTTGGCACTTCCTGTTTCGGCTCCTGCTGAGTTTGGTGGTCAAATGCTCCTCCCTCCATTTATCAGCATCTTGAATCTTCTTCCTGAGGGGGAGGCTAGTGCTGGTAGTGGTGTAGCTGGGGAAGCACAGCTCCTCCCACTGAGGTCGCCTCCTGTTTCTCCACCAGTGGGAGCGCTATTGACTAAAGCTACAGCTCCACTTCCTGCTCAAGTGTAGCAATCTACTCTGGACCCTCCAGAGAGGTACACTGCGGCGTGGATGAACGAATGGTACCGGAAGGTGTTGATTGAGCTGGAAATTTAGGATCAACTTCTTGTGTTGTCACCACCAATAACCAAGCTCGCTCCAGCTTCAAAAACTTGGAAGTTAGGCTTACCTATCTTTTGTTTTTGTTTTCTTTGGTCATGTTACAAAATAATTAATTTTTCCGTTACAAACACTCACCTTAGTATGGGCTTTCGGCCAATCCCAGGAACCTGACAGAGCCTCGTGATTGGCACAGCAGCAATTGAGGCGGGTCCTCCTTGTTGGGCGGGACAGTTGAATTAGCTGGGGTTCTGCTTGAAAGAGCTCTTGTGTGTGGCTAAATTTGTACATTGCTGACTGAAATATGTGTTATCGGTTTTCTGTTCACTAAAGTGTTTTAATGTGTATTTAAAGACGTTTACATTTGTAGACAAAGTGTGGGGGCAATATAAAAAAAAAAAATAAAACAAGTAATCAACCTAAAATTTCAGGACCCCCCCTGCAGTAACTCTGTGGACCCCCTGTTGACGACCTCTGGTCTAGAAAGTATGTATTGGATATGCTTTGATGTAAATTCCGCATTAATTAACGGCGTGGCGAAGTTGGTAGAGTAACCGTGCCAGCAATCGGAGGGTTGCTGGTCACTGGGGTTCAATCCCCACCTTCTACCATCCTAGTCACGTCCGTTGTGTCCTTGGGCAAGACACTTCACTCCTGATGGGTGCTGGTTAGCGCCTTGCATGGCAGCTCCCGCCATCAGTGTGTGAATGTGTGTGTGAATGGGTGAATGTGGAAATACTGTCAAAGCGCTTTGAGTACCTTGAAAGTAGAAAAGTGCTATACAAGTATAACCCATTTATCATGTATTTATTTTGTTCCATAGACAAATTTTTGGCACCTTTGAGTATGCCTGGAAAATGGTTTGTTTTAGAGGACTGTTTTTAGATGCAATAAACCCATCCAAGCCCCACCCTCTTGAGCTTTTCCACAAAATAAACACTAAGGACACTAATAAAATGTGACTTACAATTTTCTCTTGGGGGTTCTTCAACACGATCAAGTAGTAATGTCAGAATGGTGACATTTCTCAGCAGTCTTGGTATCAGTAGAAGAGAATGTCAAACGAGAATACAAATAGACGGAGTAGACATTGAAAGGGTAAAAAAAAAAATTTTTTTGGGTGTGGGCAACACGGTGATAAAGGGGTTAGTGCATGTGCCTCACAATACGGAGGTCCTGAGTTCAATCCCGGGCTCGGGATCTTTCTGTGTGGAGTTTGCATGTTCTCCCCGTGACTGTGTGGGTTCCCTACGGGTACTGCCGCTTCCTCCCACCTCCAAAAACATGCACCTGGGGATAGGTTGATTGGCAACACTAAATTGGCCCTAGTGCAGGGGTGTCCAACTCAAATACAGAGTGGGCCAAAATTGAAAACTGAACAAAGCCACGGGCCAAGGTTGAACAAATTAACCTTTTAATTGGGACCCAAACAAGTTTTGCATTGAATATTGAACAAGCAAGGCTTGTATAACTTTATAGTGACATGCAAAATCGAGTTTCAAATAATAATAATAATTAAAAAAATATCAATGGCATATCAAATACAATTTAAATAAAAATGTAATGCCTCTTTTCTATTTGCAGCCTTCTGAGGTAAATATCAACATTAACTTTTTACACAGGCTAATAAATTAGAAAATAAAATAACAATGAATAAGCCAAACATTCAGGACTTTAAACTGCTCAGTTTGCAACACACTGATCTAATCTGATGTGCCCAAGCCAGATACCTGCCATCTTTTCTTGGATGCTAGTTCATTCATGTCGGGGCTCAGGCTTTGAGCTGAGGCATCTTTCATTATCGAACAAAGTTGTTCATCAGTCATTATATCTCGTCCACCCGGACCACAGTCTTGGGGGTGTGCTTTAAAGGCACTGCGTTTATCGTCTTCCACAAGCTGTCGTCACGTCTGCTTTTCATCCATTCCATAAATGTGCCGGCCCGATCACAAAATATGTGCAACTTCAGCACGCACACACACGTAAGTGCAATGCATACTTGGCCAACAGCGATACAGGTTACACTGACGGTGCCTTTATAAATAACTTTAACACTGTTAGAAATATGCGCCACACTGTGAATCCACACCAAACAAGAATGACAAACACATTTTGGGAGAATATCCTCACCGTAACACAACATAAACACAACAAAACAAATACCCAGAATCCCATGCAGCCCTAACTCTTCCAGGCTGCAATATACACCCACGCTACCACCAAAGCCCCCCCTCCCCTTCGTGCGTCACCAAATCACCAACTTGGTTGTTGGTGATTCAAGATGCAGATACAGCAGCAGATGTGCAAGGAAAAGGTTATTTTATTAGATACGCAAATGACGGAGCACCAGAACGGCTGCAGGAGTAGATTATGGGTGAGCAAAATCAAGGCAAAGTAAGGGAAAGGAAAACGCAAAAAGGGCATCATAAACATGCCGCAATGAATCAACATGCCAAGGAAAGCGACACTAGTAGAAAAACCCTCATGATTGATCAGGTGAGCCACCTAATGACTAATTAAGAGCAGGTGTGGCGAATCAGCGCCCAAGCCACAGGTAAAGTGAATGAGAATAAGGGCAGAGAGAAAGTGGAGCTTTAGTTTTTTTGGAGCCAATTATCAGGACAAATTCGCTATTAACACACTTCAGACCACAGGAAAATCTTATGATACATTAAATAAATTGGGCATTTGCCGTCTTTGGTTGGGAAGGAGGAAAATTGGGTCAAAAACAGCTCAATTATCTGTATATGTGTACCCTGTTTTAGTGTTGCATTAATTAACAGTATTAGTCATTTTAACATGACATGTAATTGCATTACATGCATGTAAATAGTTGGATTATTACAGTTTAACACACACAAATTGCTTTCAGGAAAAAAATGTAATAATTGGTCTTAAAGATGATGTTGTTTCCAATGCTTCACATTTTTGTTATTCATAACAATATCTGCTTCAGGTAGCTTTACTGCACGACTGCCTACATCGGGATGAAATAATAAAAAAAAAACAGTAATGTGCATCAAGCCAATGAGCCATTCATGGGTCTGCTGACATCACATTAGTCTTCCAATGACACTGGCAGAAGCATGCCTAACATCCTATTGTCTGCAGCTGTCAGATATAAGCCCGTCTTTAAGTTATTGTGCAAATCTGCACCAAACTCATCATCCTTTCCTCACTCTACCCTCGCTTGCTTTTCCCGCCTCATCAAGTTCTCTTTTTTTTGCTCGGTAAATTCCTGCGGGATGCAATTTTTAAAAAGCAGCTCTTAAACTTTTATTTCTGGTGTTTTGTCCAGTACAATCATACAAGTTTAAAGTTATGAGTCTGAATGCAAGCAAACAGACCGCCTGAGATAAACTCCTCAATGGTCATGTTTTGAAGTGCCCAGTGAGCACATTTCAAGTCTGGAACTTGATTCTGCTAAGAGTGTCTGAAGCTTCTCCACTATCCTATATGGGCAAGACGATTTACATTTTTCCCGAATTCACCGGCGCGGAGGAGAACCGCATATGCTGCGGTGAAGAAAAGGCTACATTGACTTTACCCAATGGTGAGACTCACAGATCCGATGACCCGACAAAGGCGGTGGACTTTGTCAACAAAAATATTAAAATAGGAGTTGCCCAAGATTCAATCTAGGAGGCATGGTAGCTAACTGCCGCCATTTTGGAGCTAGAAGACTACAGATACCAGAAGTTTGAGATATTGTGCTTTTCCTATGTTCTACTTTATTCAAGACAAATCACTGCTGCTTAAATGTTGTGACGTAATCACTACAAATCCCCGGGACCAGATGTCTATCTTACCGAATAATTGGACAATGAATCGTTTAAATCTGGCTCCCTCCCGCAAACGCTCAACCAAGATTCAATTCCTCTCCTCTTGAAAAAAGGCAAGGACACTTTGCTGTGCACTTTATATCATCCATTAGCCCAGGGGTCCCCAAACTACGGCCCGCGGGCCGGATCCGGCCCCCCAGCATCCAAAATCCGGCCCACAGGACGTGCCAAGTAAAAAAAAAAGTTTATTTTTCATTTATTTTCTAAATCTTTCCTTTCTAATCAATTTTATACTGCTTGTTACTCTTGGTGTCTCCTAGCCGCTCAGGCAAATCATATTGTCTAAAAATTAATTTTCCCATCGATAACTTTACAACGTTAAATGTTGATGAACATCAATGTTAATTGATGTTAAATGACAAAACAGGTTATAAAGACAATGTATATATGTATATATATATACATATATATATATATATATACAACCCAATGCGGCCCCCCGAGTCAAAAAGTTTAGGGACCCCTGCATTAGCCTGTTAAATATGGTCTTTAAATTATTATCCAAACTGCTAGCTTTACGCCTGGGTACTACTCTGCCTTCTATTATTAATGTGGATCAAACCGGGTTCATTCGGAATAGGCACTCCTTTTTGAATCTTCGTTTTTTTTTCAACATATTGTATGACGTACCTGCTCTTAACACTGAAGAGGCAGTGATATCTCTGGATGCATTTAACCTAGTGGAGTGGAATTATCTATGTCATGTCCAGGAGAGATTTGGCTTTGGTAACTGGTTTATTTAATGGATCATGCTCCTATATTCATCCAGGCCTTTGTCAGAACAAATAATATTAAATTCAAATATTTTCGCCTTTACCATTTCACGCGGCAGGGCTGCCCCCTGAGCCCATTGCATTTTGCTCTTGTCATTGAGCCTCTGTCAATAGCGCTTTGAACTTTCCTTTCACTTCAAGTCTTCAGCCACATGATTTCAACGAGTCACATGACATCGGGGGAGAACAACCAAGTGCCAAGTGGCCTGACAAGACGGTGTCACGGCGAGGTAGAGAAGCCAGCAGAAGAAGACGACGACGACAACAAAGATGACTTGATGTATCTCGACCCAGACTCCAAGTTGAGAGCAGTCTTCGAGGAGGAGATTGAGGAGGAAGATTTCCTGGGTTTCTAACCCACATACCGCTACCAAGTGGCCCTTTTCAAGGCCAACACTGTTGAAGGAGGCTTCAAGCGTGCTGTGCATGAAATATTTACTTTTTCACTCTGCTGATTCACTCTTCTTCTCTCTCTATATTCTACAACTCTCTACCCCCGGTGCCCTGTAGAGGGCACATTACACTGAACATCAGTACAAACACATTTACCAAGAAAGAATAAATGAATGGCATGTATGCCACAATAATTTTTTACAAGTTTCAAAGACGGCGTGTGACTTATACACACTTTTGCCTCTTTCCAGCAACTTTGTGATACATTTTCCCTCCCCCATCAACACTTTTTTAGATATTTACAGATCCACAGTTTTGTTTGTATTATTTGCCATAGGTTCGAGATTTACCAACAGTTGTAGATGTGTTTCTGACACCGTTTCCAACTTTAAAAGGATCAATTACACATATTTATAACCAATTTTCTCTTTTACGCCCTGAGTCTCTAAATTAATTAAGTCACTTTGGGAGGAGGATCTAGGAGTGACCTTTTTTGAGGAGAGATGCACAGAGATATTAAGTTGACTTCACAAGTCTTCTATGTGCTGGACACAGCCTTATTCAGTGCAAGCTAATAAATCTTACCTATTTTACCAAGGTTGGATTGGCTAAAATGTATGATGGAATAGAGGTATTATATGATCGGTGTCAACAATCTCCAGCTAACTTAATACATATGTTATGGATTTGTCCATCCCTGTGCAGCTATTGGACTGAAAATGTTCCTACTTTGTCTTTGGTAATTGGTGAAAAGATTGGACCAAATTCTCTTGGTGGACTATTTGGGGTAGTCCCTTAGCAAATCCAAAAATAATCTTGTAGCATTCACTACTTAATTGGCTAGAAGACTCATTGTGGTAAGTTGAAAGGCAACACTGCCTCCTTGCCACACCGCTGAAGATTACGCTGACACTGAATGGCTGTTCTGAGAAGTTCCAGGAAGTATGGGGTGGTTTCCTAAAATATGTTAAAGAGACTACTTCCTAATTCAACCCTGATTGAAAAGTACTTGAAATGTTGAAAATGATGGGCCTTTTGTCTGCTTTTGTGTGTGCTACTGCACCATGTTGGGCACATTTAGGAGTGCAGTTGTCTGTGGCAGGACAAGCAGTAGAAAATGGATGGATGGATGATGCACTTTTTTGGGGGGGAGGGGGGGGGGCATTTGACATTAATTTAATTGTACCATTGGCAATTGGATATGTCGAAAAATTCAATAAACACATGTTTAAAAAAAAAGATAAAGAAAAATAAATTAGATGTAGAACCAAACCTTTTTCACAATAATGTGTTGGCCATGTGCACATCCTACATCCCTTTGAAGCAGTGCGTCTCAATTATTTTATAACATTGTATCCTTATTAACATTAAAGTAAACAAAAATTAAAGAAATATAGATCAATTTACCACCACAACTTTATTAACATTGTTTTCTAATCTATAACAGAAACAAATTTAAATGCATCTATTTGCCTAAAAAAAATGTAATCTAAACTATTTAAAAAATGTTGACCGACATCAACCATTTGAAAAATCTAATCAAATAAACTCAATGAATCATAATACATTCAAATTGATCAGCAACATTAACTTGAGAGCATAATATATAAAACACTTTAACCCCCCAAAAAAGAATACAACAATGTGTGCTGATTTATTGTTCATCAAAATGAGCAAGTCAGAATTAATGGCTACAATGAGCAGGTTCTATAGTGCAGGGTTTGCAGCATGATATTGATAAAAAATGTTCCCGTGGGTCACACATGCCCGCCCCATTATGTGAGAAGAACTGCCTTAAACACAGCGCTGATAGTGTTTTTTCTATATGTTTTGGTTTAATTTTTTTTTTAGTTTGAAAAAGTAGTAAACAGCCATTTTTAAGCAAGGCACCAATCCTTCAAACTGTTGAACTGTAAGGTGAGCTTCTTTGATGGACGGCGGAGTGCAAAGACCTTGCGCAACACAGACTTTTTGTTTAATTAAGATGAGTCAGCTCAGTTAATTGATTTACTTCATTCATAAAAAATCAAACAAAGGAAAAAAATAAAAATTAATCAATCAACATAACATTTAATGACATATAATGTATTAAACACATTTTTAAGATTGTTTTTATTTAGGCGGATGAGATTGGAATAATAATTTGTTTTAGCTAAGGTAAGAGTGTGTTTATACTGTAGGTTATTAAACTATCACTCCATGCTTGATGGAAAACCTCAAGTTTAGTTGCACACTATTTGCGTTCCAGCTTTCTACTTGACAGTTTTAAGATCTCTGGTTTCACCTGTGAACCAGCGGGTACCCCTTTTTTGGGCCTTTTTTAGCTTTAGTGGTGCTATACGATCAAAGGCGTTGTGCATGGCATCTTTATAATTGTTAGTGAGGTTATCGATAGAGCCCACATAATTTGGGAATGGTGCCATTACCAAGGGCAGTAGACCAGCGAGAATCGTAGTTGTGGCAGCATTTATCGTACGGCCATTGAAGCAATAGTTATTAGTAGTTTGTTGATAATGGGTCAGAACTTAGATTTTTATAAGGTAGTGATCAAACATTACTTTAATGTATGGGAGTAACAAAACTTTGAGATGATGACACCATGGATAAGGACTAGATCTATTGTATTACCGTTCTGATGTGTGGGTTCATGAATTATTTGCGTAAGACCACAGCTATCCAATATTGTCTTGAGCATCACGCATGCACGGTCTGACAGGGTATTCATATCGATACTAAAATCGCCCACTAGAATTATATTATCTGAATGCGTCACTTGATCAGCAACAAACTGAGAATTTGCTGATAAAGTCCGAATAGGGCCCAGGGGGTGATAGATAACAGCCAGATGGAGTAAAGTTAAAAAGTAAAGTTAAAGTACCAATGATTGTCACACACACACTACGTGTGGTGAAATTTGTCCTCTGCATTTGACCCATCCCCTTGTTCACCCCCTGGGAGGTGAGGGGAGCAGTGGGCAGTAGCGGTGCCGCGCCCGGGAATACTTTTTGGTGATTTAACCCCCAATTCCAACCCTTGATGCTGAGTGCTAAGCAGGGAGGCAATGGGTCCCATTTTTATAGTCTTTGGTATGACTCGGCCGGGGTTTGAACTCACAACCTAACCGATTTCAGGGCGGGCACTCTAACCACTAGGCTCTGAGTAGTAACAGCGGTGTAACAGACTTCATGTTAAGCACCTCGAATTATTTATATTTTTTACTTAAGTTTGAGCTAAGGTTAAGGTTTTCATCGGAAATTAGTGTGACCTATTAACCCCTTTTAAGGGGACGAGCAACATGTGAAGTCATATAGTTGGGAGATGCCTCGTTAAGCGGGCAAAAAATTCATCTTGTTTTAACTAAGTCTCACTGAGACCAATGATGTTAAGGTTGTTGTCTCTAATGACCTTATTAACTAATAACGCTGTGGGAGACAATTATCTGATGTTTAAAAAGTACATACCGTATTTTCCGCACCATAAGGCGCCCTGTGTTATTAGCCGAACGTTCAATGAACGGCATATTTCAAAACTTTGTTTACCTATTAGCCGCCCCGTGCTATTAGCCGCACCTACGCTACGCTAAAGGGAATGTCAACAAAACAGTCAGATAGGTCAGTCAAACTTTAATAATATATTACAAACCAGCGTTCTAACAATTCTGTTCACTCCCAAAATGTAATGTGCAAATGTGCAATCACAAAAATAGTAACACTCAAAATAGTGCAGAGCAATAGCAACATCAATAACTCAACGTTGCTCATACGTTAGTGTCACACAACACACAAAATAAACATTCAAAGCTCACTTTCTGAAGTTATTACTCATCCACAAATCCATCGAATTATTCTTCTTCGGTGTGCTTCACTTGTTTTTTGGCACCATCTGTGAAGTGGACGCGCATGCAGTCGTAGATCAACAGGGACGTAGCTGCGTGAAAAAAGTCACCCGGTGTCTTCGCTCATCTTTTCTTCATCCATCCATCCCTTCGAGTTAGCTTTTATGATGACGCCGGCTGGAAAGTTCTCTTTTGGCAAGGTCTTCCTTTTGAATATCACCGTGGGTGGAAGTTTCTGGCCGTTAGCATGGCAAGCTAGCTAGCTCACGGTGAAGGACGACTTCTCATTGCCTGTGGTGCGAATATTCACCGTACGTGTTCCCGTTGTATCCACAGTGCGGTTCACAGGAATATCAAAAGTCAGTGGAACCTTGTACGCGTGTCTCTTAGTAGGAGACATTTTGTGGTCTTTACAGAAACACACAAACGAAATGAAACGTAATATCCGCGCGCTTCTTCTTCTACGGGGGCGGGTGCTCACCTTGGCGGTTACTTACAGTAGAAGAAGAAGCGCTTCCTCTTCTATGGGGAAAAAATATGGCGGCTGTTTACCGTAGTTGCGAGACCTAAACTTTATGAAAATAAATATTAATATTAATCCATATATAAGGCGCACCGGGTTATTAGCCGCACTGTCAGCTTTTGGGAAAAATTGTGGTTTTTAGGTGCGGCTTATGGTGCGGAAAATACGGTATTATAGGTAGTGGGCTGAATTGAGGCATTTTGTTAATGGTATCCGTAGTATAGCTATTAATAACATTACGTCTATCTCGCGATATGGTGGGGACTTTGAGATTATTGCTTGGTACTGCCATAGATTTAACGCTTCATAATTTGCCACCTCAGTATAATTCAGTTTTACATTTGCCATAGTCGCTAAAGAAAAAACATTGTGAGCTATGTCTTATTCTACGAGAAATGTTATGTGTGCAGGAATTTTCCAGCTTGGTGCTGGTTAGTTCGAGCTTAACTGACTCCTCACCTGATCTAACGGGCGCTGTAATTGCCTATGTCTGAGTTTGCTTTGTGTAGTTAGTCAAGTGCAACTCAAACAGTGGTCTATTTTGACATATATCAGTATTGCCCTTTTTTTAGCAAATCTTTCTTTTTTTAAATTTTACAACTACAACAGAACGACGTCAGCAGATACAATATATACACATGTGATGCCTACATTTAGTATTTAAAAAGATAAATAACTAATCAAGCACTGCTCAAGCACCAGCTGCTTATGTGCCCCCCACCTTCACTTTCTCTTCCTCCTGCAATGTTGGTCATGACACAGTACAAGTACATATTGATCTCTTCTGCATAGCTTTCAAAACTTACTTTTTTTTTGCTGTAAATCCAGTTGTTGTCCTTCTTTCCCGACGTCTTACCAGTTCCGTTTTGTTTGTTTCACTACTGCAATGATCCAGCCTCTGTCTGCAGCTTGAAACGCATGTGTCAGAAACAGATGATGAAGCAGATTTTTACGTGATAATATATCATATTGGAGGTGAATAATTTCGCCACACCGAGTGTGTGTGTGTGACAATCATTGGTACTTTAACGTTTAACTTTATTACACTTTGCCTTTATATTTATCTGTTTTTTTTACATTTTTTTTGTGTTTTGCGTGATTGTAAAAGATACACAACTATCAAGGAGCTGGTCTGAGAAGTAAAAAAGGAGCGACGTTCATATGTTGTTAATATTCAGTGTTTTATTGTTCATAGTTAATATTGTAAATCCCACTTTCTTTATTTTCATACACATTTTGGGTGTCCCAATAAGTAAAAAATTATACAATTCCATTCCGTTTTTTTGAGGTGGTGTGTCATTACGTTTTTAGAACTTTATCGGACATTGTGACTTTTGGTATTAGTGTTCCTGAAAAAAGGGACCCAAACACACATACTGTACAGCAGGTTTTTGACAGCTAAATGTGTACATATAATTTATACACACATACACCTTGGCCCCCAGACACATTGTTTTATCTCAATGTGGCCCCCGAATCAAAATATTTGCCCAGCCCTGATTAAAGCAGTATAAATTGACACTGTATTGGACTGAGTTATGGTCACAGACAGTAGCCCATGTTAAGGATTATTGCGCCTTATTGTAACCATTAACTAGTTTATAAAAGCCTGGTGTTCTGGCGGTCACACCTGTTGTTTGTGAGTTACAAGAAGTATATTGGACATATCGGATATGATGCCATAACATTATTCATGACATTTCAAAGTGTGTGTTGGCCCCTCTCCTGAAGCTGATCTCCAGGCAAGAGACGTTCCTTGGATAGTCCTTCATGGAAAAGAGAGCAACGCAAGAGCCAAGGACGGCACAAAATGAGAACACAGCATCCGGCGCTATTTCAACATGGGATGTCATTCAGACTTCAGGGAGGTAATTAATTAACAACAACAAATATGTCCAGACATGGACCTCCAAGCTTACCTTATGCTTCCTCACATCTATGTCGAGGATGGGAAGGTTTAATGTACATTAAGTGGGGATCCATCCATAACATTGCCTCGCAAAAATGAATGCAGTTTGTTACAGTACATTAGGCATAACAAAATCTAGTTTATGAGCATCGATAAACCCAATCAGCTTTCACACAGATGTTACCAAGCCAGGAGTTCTATTTTTTTTTTTACTCTGTCATGCAATAGGAGGTTTGGACATTAATACTGTAGGAGCTGTCACGCCAATTTTCTTCCCATTACAAAAACCTTCCTATCCCCCATTTACTTCCGGGGTCATTTCCTCTTACGTCATTTCCTCTTACTTACGGCATTTCCTCTTACGTCATTGACAGCTATCGATAGTACTGCCCGTCGCTGTTTTTTTTTTATAATATAGCATTAACAAAACGTCTGTATTAATCGGACAAGTATTAATCAGACAAATTAACTTGAGGATATTCCTGACTGCACATTTGACTCGTGGACATATGCGGAAATGAATAACAGTGTACAATAAGTTAATTAATTATCAATCAACATTATCAAACTTTATTAAAACTAAATTTATTCGTTAAATTCAGTTTTTTTTAGTTCTCTGTGTAAGTGAACTCAATTAAAATGACATTTATGTGCACATATGTACCTCAGTGAAGTCAGATGACATTTAACATTATTATATATTAATTAATATTAGTGAAATGCTTTCAACAATAATGTTGATTTAAAGTACAGACATTTAACAGTATTATATATTAATTAATATTTTTTGCACGTTACCACGAAGACAGAAGTTCCCAGTAGCGCCCCTAACACTCCGCTTGAAATGTTTCGAAGCCTGCTGGTGTTTGACATAAGTCCCCTGGGAAAGATAAAGACAAATATCCTTCAGTGACACCACCATTTTCAGGAGATTTGGATTCTATCTCAGTGACACCACCATTTTCAGGAGATTTGGATTCTATCTCAGTGACACCACCATTTTCAGGAGATTTGGATTCTATCTCAGTGACACCACCATTTTCAGGAGATTTGGATTCTATCTCAGTGACACCACCATTTTCAGGAGATTTGGATTCTATCGATTGCTGTCAATGACGTAAGAGGAAATGACGTAAGTAAGAGGAAATGACGTAAGAGGAAATGACCCCGGAAGTAAATGGGGGATAGGAAGGTTTTTGAAATGGGAAGAAAATTGGCGTGACGGAGCCTTATTTACTAAGATCCAAATACCACGCGCTAAACAGCGTGTGCAACCAATGAAATAATGTGTACTATCAGTGGCCATGTTGAATGCGATTTACTAACATTGCGTGTGAGATTGTAAAGTGGTGCAGGCGCCTCATCTAAATGAGAATTTTGGGTGTACTTTTCGAGGCATCACCACAGACTCTCATTTACTACACATTCATGTTATCGTGCTCCTACCTGTGGCGTTTTTCTAGGTGTTCAAACATGCAGGAGATGTAAACGATTTAGAAGCAATCCTGCAGTGCATTTACAATGAAACCACTTTTTTCCCCCAGGTGCGTTCTTTTGGTGAGAGGCTGCACCTAAAAGACACAAAAAATGCATACTAAAAAAAAAAAAAAAAAAATGTTTATACAATAAATATTTTAATGATATATATTTAATGTGAAAAACCAGATGTCATAAAAAAATATTAAATGACACCAAAATGCATCAATTTAAATTGTTTTAATCAGCCCCGTATGTCACCTAGCAGCTATACAACTATAAAATGATGTTGTTAAATAGGCAACGTGTCTATTATTTTTTATTGCTGAACGTCTGCCCGTATAAAATGTTGACACACACACGTAGGACATAGGACTGATCTACAACCGTGTGTGGAACAGTCAGTTTGTATGTCCTTCAGACACAATAAAATGCAAAAGTGCTCACAAAACAGGGATGAGTGTTGATATATCACATTGTGCCTGCTAAATAATTATGTTTGTATATTCTCCTCCTGGTATGGTGGGCGTTTTGATGATCAGCATATATTTTGCATGAAATGAAGCATAATGGATTACACGCTTTATTTTGCTCACTTAACATTCACAATCCACTTTGCATACATTCAGGAGATCATGTTTGCACATGTTTTAGTACACGCAAACCTTTAGTAAATCAGACCTTAGGTCATTAGGGATGTCCCGATCATCATTTTTGACCTTCGATCCCAATCCGATACCTTGACAATGTTATTATAGATTACGGAATGGAAAATCTTTTTGGCAAATAACTAAAGTAAACACAAAAACATATTTTTACAAAGCTTATTTAATTAAATTTAGGACTTGCTAGTGTTACCGTCCTTGCTGGGTACATTTAAACCAGGGGTCACCAACGCGGTGCCCGCGGGCACCAGGTCGCCCGTAAGGACCAGATGAGTCGCCCGCGGGCCTGTTCTAAAAAAAAATAAATAAATAAAAATAAAAAATAAAAAAAAATAAAAAAATTGTTGTTTTTTAAAAAAAATTAAATCTACATAGAAAAAACACAATATACACTTTCAATCAGTGCATCAACCCAAACAACCTCCCCCATGCACACTCATCCACACCCACTCACACAAAAGGGGTTATTTCTTTCTGCTACCAATATTCTGGTTCCCACAACATAGACAACACATCTGCAAGGGACACAGTCCCTGAACACAACATAGACAACACATCTGCAAGGGACACAGTCCCTGAAGCACACATGATTGTAAAGGCTGCTGGTCCACTAACATTTTCATTAATTACTATTTTTTATGTAATTATTTGTATATTGTTTTACTTTCTTTTTTATCCAAGAAAATGTTTTTTATTTATGTATCTTATTTTATTTTATTTTTTAAAAAAGGGCCTTATCTTCAACAGACCAGGTTGTCAATGAAATTAGATTTGTTTAAAGGGTTTTTTAAACCAGGCCCAGTCCAGATAATGTCCAAGTCGGACTCAGCAACACACACCTTCATTCATGTACACAGAAAAAAATTAGGGAACACAACAGATTGCATATAATTTATAAACAAAATTACATTTTCAAAATAAGCATTTATGTACAGTCCAGATTATGTCCAGGTCACTCAAATTAGGGAACACAACAACAGATATCATATAATCTATAAACATAATTATACTTTCAAAATAAGCCTTTGAGGACTTCTCATCTTTTTTTTAATGTTTTTTGGCATCATTATCGTTTTCAACCATGTAACTTTCTAAAGTTAGAAAATACTGAATAAATGTTTTAAAGAAAGTAATACTAAGTGAATATCTGTTTTTGGCCTTAAAAATAAACATTTTACCGAGTACTATAATTAAATTGACTAAATCATGATTGTCAATGAACTCTCCTAAAATAACAGAAACCACATTAAGCTTCATGAACAAACCAATCCTTAAACACATTTTTTCAACTTCCACCCAAAACAAAGACACAATATGACAATACCAAAACAAATGCAGGGTGGATTCAGGCTCCTGACAACAAAATGGGCAATCATCTGACTCTGTCATATTCCATAATTTTAACATTTTCCCTGTGGGTAAGAAGTTATAAATAATTTTAATTTGAAAATAACGATTTTGCACATCGATAGTGGTTTTATAGATTAGTTTGAATATGGCATCCCATGGCAACGGGCAGTCAAAAAAGTCCTCCCATTTTCCATTTGTGTTGTATGAGGCAGCCTTCAAAGATTTCTTTATTAAATACAAATTATATCTTTTTCTATTTATTTTAGTTCCTTTTTGCCAACTAGAATTTCTTATTAGAGGTTTACAAACTAATAATTTAGTAGTTCCATAATTAATTATTTGTTTCCATATTTTCCCAATTACTCCAGTTAGTTGATAAAATGAAAAGCTTGAGCAAGCATCACCATACATAGCTCTAAATTCATCATACTTCATAATTTTACTATTCTCATTGATAATATCATTGACAAAAATGATTCCTCTTTCAAACATATTTTTCCAAAAGAAAGGCTTTCCATCTATTACAATATTAGAGTTCATCCATATTAACTGCTGCAAAATATCGTCTTTTTTCTGGCACATAAAATTGAAAACACCACTATGAGTGGATTGTTTCCTTTATGAACCCCGCCATGTTTCCCAGCAGACTCTCTGGGAGGGGATCACTTGTAAAAAAGGATACAATTTATTTTGATACAGTACATATTTTTTGTCCAACAGGACATTTGTGTACCACTCAATGTTTAAATACATCTTTGGAACAATTGATGCTTTTAAAGACAGACACATAGCTTCAAGGTTGAGAAGTTCCGGCCCCCATATTCATACTCTTTGTACAAAACCTTTCTTTTAATCTTTTCTGGTTTGCCGTTCCAGACAAAATCGAAGACCCTCCGCTCATAAATCTTAAAAAAGTTTTGTGATGGAGCTGGTAATGACAAAAACAAATAAATACATTGAGGAATAATTAACGAGTTGGCAATAGACATTTTACCATACAAGGTTAGGGATTCCCCTTTACATAATTGCATAATTTTGTCCAGCTTTCTTAGTCGATTATCATAATTTACTGAGCCTAGATCTTCCAGATTTTCTGGGACAACAATACCAAGTATGTTAACTGGTCCATCTGTCCACAAAACAGGTACTTTGCATTCCATTTGAAAGGACGTTCCCTTTAGATTTCCGATCCTTAACATTTTACATTTATCATAATTAAGCTTAAGGCCAGATTGCTGTGAAAATATGTCCAAAAGATTAAGAAGGTTCCGCAAACAATGAGGAAAAATTGTATCTTTGTGAATCAGCTTTTTCTGACATGAACTTCATCAAGAACAAACACAGAACACGCCTCACTGATGCACATCTGCAAGACTCACTCAGAGTTGCAGTGTCAAGTTACACACCAGAGTACAACGCACTAGTTAACAGCATGCAATGCCAGGCTTCCCACTAACTGACAAAGAAACAGATAACAGATTTGGTGTCCAGTTCAAAGTGTGACATGATTTAAAAATTTGAGAGTTTACTTTTGTATTTTACATGAGTTATTATTTGTACAAACATGGTGCAAAGTAATTCATGATTTGTTAAAAAAATGTTAGTGGCTAGCTAGTTAAAATGGGATATTGTGATTTCACAAGACTGTCTTAGAAGTGATCATTTGAAAATGTTCAATTTGAAAAATGTGCACTTAGAGAAAATACAAAAATAAAGTGTTGCATATTGATATTTATCTGTTTCTATATATATTTATTGTGAGAAATCATTAAGATGATCAGTGTTTCCACAAAGATAAATATCATTAATTATTAATAATAACAGAGTTAAAGGTAAATTGAGCAAATTGGCTACTTCTGGCAATTTATTTAAGTGGTTATCAAACTGGTAGCCCTTCGCATTAATCAGTACCCAAGAAGTAGCCCTTGGTTTCAAAAAGGTTGGTGACCCCTGATTTAGACTATAGAACAAATTGACCCCTTCAGTTGGCTAGGTGAGTCTGAAACAAACTCTTAACGAGTTTGGTGATTTGACTTGGAGAATGAGGCAACTTGTCATGAAGCATGCAGACTTAATTGTAATTTGTAGTAATACAGCAGTTTCCAGCACTGGAAAAACTCACAGCAGCAACACACACTTTTTGCCAGGCTCCTGGCACATGTCAAAGTTCACACAGGCCCCCAAAATAACGGTCCTTGACTATATCTGTAGCACTTATTGTAAATCCCATCATATAAAACTCCTATCATGTTTGTGCAACTACGGTATGGTAGTGTTGACAATGTAGTGTCCTGATGGCAGAGCAAAGCGTGGATCTATACATTCTAAAAGACGGCAAAACCACAAATGATCCACAGTGGCGAAGGGCTGGTTGTCCGAAGCAATACAGTCACGTCCGTTGTGTCCTTGGGCAAGACACTTCACCCTTTGCCTCTGATGGCTGCTGGTTAGCGCCTTGCATGGCAGCTCCCACCATCAGTGTGTGAATGTGTGTGTGAATGGGTAAATGTGGAAATACTGTCAAAGCGCTTTGAGTACCTTGAAGGTAGAAAAGTGCTATACAAGTATAACCCATTTATCATTTAATTGACCACCTTTTCAGTGATTCTTTTTGCTCTCTATTGGATATTTGTCTTTCCTCAGAAAGTCCAGAGTTTGTGGCTTTCAGTAGCAGCCCTTTTATTAATGGCCTTGCGAAACGCTCTGTACTCTGTTTCATGTTTGGTCTTCAGATGATGTATTAGATTTGTGGTGTTGAATGCAGCTGTGCTTGGACCGCCCCTTGAAATTGTCATTTTTCAGACATTGCAAGTGGCTGTAGGAGTATTATCATTGTCAATACAGATTTGCAGACATGGATTGCTTTGTTTGCTTTCTTACAGCCGTACCTATTGCCAGCTACAATTACAAAGCACTTTTTGGCAGCAACTGCTTCAGCATCCGCTGACCCCTCTCTGTCAGTTTACGTGGCCTACCACTTGGTGGCTGACTTGCTGTTGTTCCCAAACTCTTCACTTTTCTTATAATAAAGTTGACTGGAATATTTAGGAGCAAGGAAATTTCACGACTGGATTTGTTGCACAGGTGGCATCCTATGACAGTTCCACGCTGGAAATCACTGAGAGGCATTTTTTTTTACAAATGTTTGTAGAAACAGTCTCCATGCCAAAGTGCTGGATTTTATACATCGGGCCAAGTGATTAGGACACCTGATTCTCATCATTTGGATGGGTGGCCAAATACTTTTGGCAATATACTGTATATCATAAGAACATCATAACATCAGCCTATAAACTGTATTAGGAAAAATATATTTCCAGTGATGTTTGTTGTCTTTTATATTCATGAAGAATTATAATTTATACCTGCTACTTTGGCAACCAGTATGGCACACTACTATATTAGCAATATAGACAGTGGGTCACTTTGGAATCATGCATGGTTTGAACAAAACTAGCTAATATGTGTACAATTTGGATAATAAAAATGCATCCCTTGTTGATGAACATTCATTTTAGTCTCGACAGATAATTGGTTTTCAAAATAAAAACAAAAAAAATGTTCCCACAGGTGTTGAGCCCCTCCATTCCACGGTTTAATGTGCGTAAATGAAAACAGCCTCCAAAGTGCAGGAGTCACTCTGCTGATCAAGAGCCAGAACCATCCTTCCATGTGTTTTTCCATTACAAATGCATTGTATGCAAAGGAGGACCCTGTTTCGTAAGGGGGGATGTTTTATTAAGTCCCACAAACTCAATTTCAATGCCTGGCAGCTAAAGGTGTAAATCTGGCCTTATCTGGCCCCAGCATGCACACTTCATATCCACATACCCAGTGCCAACAACAGATCTATAATTCATCGCCAAGCACATCCGTGTTATTGGCTCCCCATATATTAGAAAACACAACACAGAGGAAAGAATTTAATGTAGGGTCGTCTAAACATTTCAGAAGGCAAAGAGGGTGTGTTTTCCCTTCCCAGAGGATGTGTGTTCCACAATTCTCTCTTCAGTGATATTACACCTAAAAGGCAAAAATGCAATAAATCTAACTTTGCGCACATTCATATTCTGCAAACAGGCTTTTGCTGTCATTAAACCGATGGGAGGGTTACCATGAGTATGACCCCGCAGGTGAAAGAGGTGCTGTGTTTGACAGATGTGGAATTATTCCTTCAATTAGGCTAATTGGATGACCTACAGGTCAGGGCATACAAACTAAAGAGTCACGTTGAACAAACACAAAGAATGAATATTGTATTCTATATACAATATGGAGTTATTATACAATTTGTACATTTGTGTCATTACTGTTTGACCACAGTCACTATTTTCTTCTTTTCAAAACATACCTCAGTAGTGAAAAGTAAAACATTAAATCTGCATGTGTGATTGTCAACAACACATTTTGTTATTTGCAGTTTTAGATGTTTTCAATTTAATGCTCCAGTAGAAAAAAACATTTGACTGAAGCAGTGGTTCCTTACTGGATTTGAGGGAAAATTTGACCTATTGATATTAAAATAGCGTGTCACTATTTGTTGGTTCAGTCATGTTTCCCTCGATTTCCTTCTTGATTTTTTTTTGTTGTTGCCACTCATACACTCTGCTCTAGTATTGTAACAATACCAATATTTTGCTACCGGTACCGGTACTAAAATTAGTTTGGTACTTTTCTAAATAAAGGGGACCACAAAAAAATTGCATTGGTTTTATTTGAACTAAAAATCTTAGGGTATATTAAACATATATTTTTTATTGCACTTAAGTCCTTAAATAAAATAGTGAACATACCAGACAACTTGTCTATTAGTAGTAAGTAAACAAACAAAGGTTCCAAATTAGTCTGCTAACGTATGCAGTAACATATTGTGTCATTTATCATTCTATTATTTTGTCAACATTATAAAGGACAAGTGGTAGAACATTAATAATTAATCTACTTTCTGTTCATTTACTGTTAATATCTGCTTACTTTGTCTTTTAAGATGTTCTATCTACAGTTATGTTAAAATGTAATAATCACTTATTCTTCTGTTGTTTGATACTTTACATTAGTTTTGGATGATACCACAAATTTGGGTATCAATCCGATACCAAGTAGTTACAGGATCATACATTGGTCTTATTCAAAGTCCTCATGTGTCCAGGGACACATTTCCTGAGGTTATAAACATAATATACATTTTTAAAAAAAACGAAAGAAGATATCGACATAATCATAGTAGTATTGACTAGATACGTGCCTGTACTTGATATCATCACAGTGGATGTTAGGTGTAGATCCACCCATTGCATTTGTTTACATGTTGACACCGATGAGCTACGGTGTGTAGTGAAGCATGTTTAGCTATTCCTCGTCCTGCAGGGATAATACTTGTAAGAAACTTACTTTATTTGTCGCCATGGAGGCAAGGATTAGTGATTTGGAAGTAGCTAAAACACTGCCGACTGATGTTAGCCGCTAGCTAGCTAGCCATGTCTTAAAGCACCTCTTCCTGAGGGCATGTGGAGGGGGCGTGGTCCACGCGTCGCTGGTGGGCAGGGCATGTGCAGGAGCCGGCTGTGAAGCAGATGACAGGTGAATGGATACCTCAGCTGGAACGAGTTATCTAATCACCTGTCTCTTTATTAACAGCGTTGGTGACCGTGAGAGGGGGCTGAAAAACAAGAGGGAGAGCCCAAAGGCGAGAGGAGAGGAAGAAATGACTTGGAAAGTGGAAAAAATTAAAACTTGTAAATTGGCAATCACGCTTGGCCCAGTCTGTCAGTCCTAAAAGAACCCTGCGACACCAGAGCTGTCACAGGGCGTTTCAGTGTTATAGCTTCACCTTTATCGTTAGTTTTTACATCAAAATGCATCCGTTCTCCCTTTTCTGTCTACACACTGTGTCTACTTGTAAGTACTCCGTGATTGTGTGCCGCCGAACATGCTCGTCTGCTCGTAAACCAGCAATGTCACGACTTGACATCGACGCGGGCGCAGCGGGGTGCGGGACCGGTACGTTTCAGAGATGGTATCGTACCGAAAATTATTCATTAGTACCGCGATACTATACTAATACCGGTATACCGTACAACCCTACTCTGCTCTTATTTTGTTTTAACATGGGACAACTTGTGCTTGTGTCAAATCCAAAACAAAAAACAAAGGTTCCTTCCTCAGCTAACCAAGACCCTCTTGTAGCAGGGAAATGACAGAGTGTTTGAATTGCATCAGAGAGGAGGTAAATGCAACCATTCAAAAAAAGAGGGCTACTCGGGTTAAACACTCTTGGGCCTTGACACCTGTTAATAAACGAGAGCAGAGTCTGTTGCTCATTGGGGAACTCTCCTTGTGCCTGACTCACAATGGTGGTGTAGATACAGGGAGATGGGAGTGGACGGGTGACAACGCAACACATGTTTGTCTTGTTCTTGAGCAGCTGGAGGCAATGAAAGGGAACACAATAACAATTTTCATTCAGTGAATGCATAAGCACCCACTCATCACAAACACCTGCTGTGGCGTAGAGCATATGAAAATAACACATCAGTCAGACGCCACATGCATCTCAAGCGTCAACAAACATGCTTCCGGCCACTTGGGATAGCAAATGTAAACAAAAGCAGTAAAATCATACTGCATGATGGAATATCATGCTCAAGTAGTGACTGAACCAATATTGTCTAAATAAATATTGGTTTGACACTGTTGATCTTTAAAAAAAGAAATGTAGCATACAAACCTTTGCTTCTTTCTACTGCTTTTCGGACATTGAGATGTGCAAATGTCATTGCTTGCAAATCCTCATGTTTAATACATTTGTTGATCTGATTGGCTTCTAAATGCCCAATCTAACATTTGAACAATGCAAAGTAGTTTGCACATATACAAGCCCTTGTATCTTGTGGGTGTTGGGCTTCTTAGCTTTCCAGAAAGCTAGGAACCGGGGAACTGGACTTCTCCCTTCACTATTCGACTTATTTTGTTTATTTTGGAGAACAAACATTCTCTACAGCAGATATCTGATTATGGTCTGTTTATTTTGACAGTGTTACAGGAGCACTCTGCTGTTTTAAGGACTGTCTGCATAAAAGCTCATCTCTATGACAGCACTCAATTTTTCTAAGAATCTGCTGTAAAAATGAGAGTCTCTTAAGTTGTTTTATCTGAATTTTTGGGCCACCAGTTTATTAGCGCAAAGGATGAAAAAGAAAGGACCCAAAATGTAACCTTGAGGAACACCACTAGTATAACTAAAAGTTGAACACATGACTACTGACTGCATCTGATGTAATCAAGTAAAAGCAACACATCAGTTACATAAATCACATTACGGAAAAAAATTGCAACTGCCGAAAAGGAGAAGACTTAAAGTGGTGCCCTGAGGAAGTCCTCAGTTAAAAGGTGCTAAGAAGGGTTATCTTAAATACTTCTTAGACGTACATGTAAAAAAATGACAATATGAACGAAGTAATTTAAAGTTTTAATTAGTACTTTGTAAATATTCGACCAAATCTGGAGGAAAAGATTCCAGCTTTTCTGTCAGTAGAGGACTTGATTGACACTATCGACAGAAATCCCAACTCGATGTTTCTCAAGGGTGTGACAAAAGAGGAAATAATCAATACTGTGAAAAATTGTAAATCCAAGACCTCAACTGATTCTAACGGAATGGATATGGAAATGATAAAAAAAAGGTTATTGATAAGATTTCAGGGCCTTTAACATATCAGCAACCTATCATTTCAAATTGGCAAATTCCCAAACAAAATCAAAATAGACTGGAAACAAACACCGTTTTACAAATTACAGACCTGTTTCTCTATTTCCACAATTTTCTAAAATGATTGAAAAACTGTTAAACAGTACCGAAAAATTCATAAATAAAAAAGGAACATTCACAGACAACCAATACAGATACAGAGTCAACATCAATGGCATTAATTGAAATACCAGAAGAGATTACCAATGCAATAGATAGCAAAAAATGTGCTGCGGCAGTGTTTATGGATTCAACAAAAGGATTTGGCACAATCAATCATAATAACTTAATAAACAAATGAGAATGGTATGGCATCAGAGGGTTGGTCTTGTATATCTTGTAGCGTACCTCAAGGATCAATACTGGGACCATTATTGTTCAATCTATATATAAACAACATTTGTAAAGTTACAAAAGACTTAAAATCAGTACTATTCACAGATGATATGTTCAGGAGAGAACACACATACATTAATACAAATAATAGAATAATTTAAAAATAAGTTTAACAATCACAGACTATCGTTTAATCTTAGTAAAATGAAAATAATGCTATTCGGTAAAAGTAGAAGAGAATGTCAAACACAATTACAAACAGACGGAATAGACATTGAAAGGGTAAAAGAAAACACATTTTTGGGTGAAATAATAGTGTTGTGTATTGTCCAAGGGAAGGAGACGACACCAAGGCAGAACTGCGGTTTTAAAAGGTTTATTTAAACCTTTGATTGATTGAGACTTTTATTAGTAGGTTGCACAGTGAAGTACATATTCCGTACAATTGACCACTAAATGGTAACACCCGAATAAGTTAGGATATGGACAGCAAGTAGTGGTGAGAGAGAGATAGAGAGAGAGAGAGAGAGAGAGAGAGAGAGAGAGAGAGAGAGAGAGAGAGAGAGAGAGAGAGAGAGAGAGAGAGAGAGAGAGAGAGAGAGAGAGAGAGAGAGAGAGAGAGAGAGAGATCAGAAGGCATGAGAAAAAGTATCTGCATTTGATTGTTTACATTTGATTATTAGCAATCCGGGGAGGGTGTTAGTTTAGGGTTGTAGCTGCCTGGAGGTGAACTTTTATTGCGGTTTTGAAGGTTTGAATGTGTGGGGTGTGTATGCTACCACTAGTGAATGAATGCAGACGATGTGTGGAATTAACAATGTGATATTTACTAGTGATGGGTTGATGAGGCGTCATGAAGCGTTTCGACACTTTGCACAACTGTATTGATACTGTGTCGACACTGTGTCACTAAATACTGACATCTGCTGGACATTAAAAATCCCTACAGGCAACCTATAGACCGACTCAACTGACACTGATTTTATGACCTCGTATATACAATAATATAAACCAAGTCATTGCATTTCATTTAGGATTATTTCATATCTTAATTTAAATAAAAATATATTTCTATCTTTTTTAGATACAGTCAATAAATAATGTGAACATGTATCATGACTAGGATGGTAGAAGATTAAGATTAAGATTAAAGTACCAATGATTGTCACGCACACACTAGATGTGGTGAAATTTGTCCTCTGCATTTGACCCATCCCCTTGGGGAGCAGTGGGCAGCAGCGGCGCCGCGCCCGGGAATCATTCTGGTGATTTAACCCCCAACTCCAACCCTTGATGCTGAGTGCCAAGCAGGGAGGTTATGGTCCCATTTTTATAAGGTGGGGATTGAACCCCAGTAACCAGCAACCCTCCGATTGCTGGCACAGCTACTCTACCAACTTCGCCACGCCGTCATTCCTGTAACTTTCTCTAGTAACAGCATTCCATGATTAATATCAATACATTAATAATAAATTACAGAAAAATAAGCACACGTATGACTGAGGAGTCACAGTGTAACTTTGTGTGGTGTTTGAGTTGTCCGACTTTTTGTGTGGGCATAAACGCACCAGTGGCTTAGTCGTATGCGTGTTGTTGACAAACACCGTTAGGGCCGCTTGTTGTCACTGTCACTCAAAGTTGCATTTCAAAATTACACAGAATAAATGTGTTTATTTTGTTTAGAATTCAGATGGGTTGGATTTGGTGCGCGGCATATATTGGCTGTGCGGCGCACAGTGTGCGCAGAGGACGCTTGAGCAGTGCGCAATTGCGCAGGCGTGCACCTTAGAGTGAACGTTGCTCACAGGACACAGAGGAGGCGTCAGTGCGATACAGTTCGCGTATCGGTCACGTGACCAAAGCAGCTCATGATCGGTCACGTGACTTTCTAAAAGCGGTACGCGCACCGACACAGGGTATCGCTCTATGAGCTCGACGCATGCGCCGATGCATCTGTGTTGCCGGACCCATCACTAATATTTACCAGTGGGTGTTGTCGGTGCGTGTTGAGTGAATCTTTCACCAAATCCAAGGGGGAAGGCAAAGAGGCAGTCAGCGGGGAGACAACGATGTCAATGTCCAGGCAGTGGTCAAGGATCGAGGGAGGCAAGCAAAGATCCGGAAGGGAGTCGTGAGGCAAGACACAAACTCGGGTAACAGGGAAGACAATGGGGAAAACACATAGGACGTCAATAAGGAACGAGGAAGAGCACAAAGAAGACGAGCAAGGAACAAGGGAGGGGTGCCAGACGTGATGCTTACTCAGGGGAGATTGGCTACGTTCTGGCGAAGGTCTCCTGGGTCCGCTGGCTTTTATGCCGCTCCCTCTCATCAAGTCCAGGTGTGCTAATGCACAATTGTTTGCAGCCTTGTTGCTGCGTGGGTGTCCCGCGCTCAGGGGCGTGTCCAGACGAGCAGCCAGAGGAGGAACTCTGACAAACAGTTGCAGGAGGAATGCGGGTACGAGTCCGCGCCGTGACAAATAGATGACAAAATGAACTGGACATTTCATGTAAATACTATACAACATAAAGTAGCAAGAAACAAATCAATAATAAATTAAGCAAATAATGTTCTGGACCCAAAAATCCCTTCATATTCTCCACCGCTCATTAGTGTTACCATATCTGAGTTATTGTGTAGAAAAATTGGGAAATAACTATAAATGTACGCTTCAATGTATTTCAAAAAAGATCAGTTAGAATAATACATAATGTTGGATATAGAGAACATACAAACTCTATGTATTAAATCACAATAATTGAAATTTAACGATTTGGTGCATTTGCAAACAGCTACAATGATGTACAAAGTAAACTATAACCTGCTACCGCAGAATGTACAACAATTCTTCTCAACATAAGAGGATACATTTAACCTTAGAGGAAAATCCAATTCATAACATCTGTATGCACGTACAACAATTAAAACATTTAGCATATCAGTACGTGGAGGTAAGTTATGGAATGGATTAAGCAAGGAAATCAAACAAAGTACGAATATGATTCAATTTAAGAAACTGTTTAAACGACTAGAGTTCACGAAGCTCAAAGAAAAATAATGATGATAAATAATTAACCTTGAATTAATATTGAACATTTTAAAAAAAAGACAATATCATACATCTCCTAGGTGAACCATAAATTACCTAACTATTAATTTATTAGAACTTAAATATTTTGTATATGTGTAGTATTTATTTATCTATTTAATATTTGTTTACATACTTATTGTATATTCATTTATTTACTCAGTTATTTATTCACTGTTCTGTTACAAATAGTGAACAAACAAATGGAATAAAACTGCTATGACACGAAAAGGGGTAGTATTAAGAATGCTCGCTTCTTCCTACTCCTTTTTGGACATGCTGTAATGAAACAACTGGAAATATGTGATGCATTACATGTATGGTATGCATGTTGGAAATAAACTGAAACTGAAACTGAACTAAACTGAACTGAACTTGGGGGCCGGTATGATGTAATCGTTTGAATAACCCTGTCCTAGACCAACTGTTTGGTTAGGTTTATTACCCCAAAATGACCCTGGTAAATATCCTCTTGCACCATCTGTCCACTAATGAGTGCAAAATATGCTTATGTCACATAATGTATTGCTGGAGTGATGTTTTTAGTAATCATTTGAAATGAAAAACTTGATCATTCTATACATGTTTATGTTGTCGATAAAAAATGTTGTTTAGTAAGGCATATCATTTAAACTGCTCTTGTTTCAATAAAATATTACTGTAAACATTGGGAGTGAGATTTGCACTAGATTTATTGACAGATTGGTAATTTGACGGTGGCATTTCAAGCTATATTAAGGATATGGTAGGATTTCTTCAAATCATAAGGGACAGGGAGAAAATCAAAGTCCAAAAAGAGAGAATGAGCTTAAGAAATATAAAGGGTAAATTAAATTCAGTTCCTTTGACCGTTTGAAACCCTTTGAATAGACAGGGAAATGATGACTATCTCAGCTCAGACAAAGAAGCGGCAGAGTCCTTTAAAGGCGTTTCTTTTGTCGTTTTAAGCAGGTTTTCTGAACCTCTCCAGGGAGCTCCAAAGAGCTTAATGGAACTTTGGTTGATCAGTAATGGGCTCCAACAAATATACACAACTAAGAATAGCAGATTTGCACTTGCCCATAAAGTGAACCTGTTAGAATAATTATGTATATATTATCACAGTAACTTTAGTATGCTTAAAGTCTGTTGCTTTAGTTATTTAGCTATTGTGCTCAAGTTGGACTTTTTCTAATGTGAGCAAGGACAAATACTTCTTGTCTGAGGGGTGGCCTCAGTCGTAGATGTTATCTTTGTTTGAGCCCGCTAACAGCCAAGGACTTCAACTGACTTCAGCGAAGATGGGATGACGGCACGCGGACGAGGCAGAGACTTCAAGGACCTCAACAAGATAAGATTCCAACACGCAGACGAAGTGGTGACGGGGCGAAATCACAAATCTCCCAGAACATTCCGTCACGTATCGCGCGTCCTGGACCTGCTTTGCATAAAATATGTGACCACTCCTTTTAGAGGCGGCCTTAGTATTGTTGACTGTGGAACTCCTGAATAAAAAGAGGTACGCAAGAGCTGGACCTTAGAGCGTAGGGCGAGACTGTGACTAAGGGTCCGGCTCCATGCGTTCTCCTCATGAGCTAGATTGAACTCTGTCTCTGATTGATTCCTTGCTTCTTGTCTGATTAATAGATGTCATCAGTGTTTGAACCTGACATCTTCTTGGTCCTTCGAGCCGGATTCCAACACGTCTGACGATTCCAGCCGGGTTACTAAAATCAGAAGACCATGGCACCCACATCTCCCATTGAGGAGCTGATTTTCTTCACCCCGGGCTGTGATATGACGACTGACGGGAAACCGAGGACAAGAGGAAGGAACGCAGATTTCAGTGAGTATGTTTTGAATTACAAAGGAAAAATAGCGTGTAACTGAGGGTTACGACGCTTAGGGAAAAAAAGCGTGTAACTAAGGGTTACGACGCATAGAGAAAGCGTGTGACTAAGGGTTACAACGCAAAAACAAACCCTGTAAATCCTAGGCTCTAACAGGTAAAAAGGTCTAAGAATCAGAAGGACGTCGGAGTCCGCAAAGAATGAAACTTCTGTAAGATTCAACATTGAAAATAAGCCAAATTAAGGACATCGGAGTCCACGTAAAAACCGAAAATTCTAAAACAGAAGAGGCCACAGAAGGACGTCGGAGTCCACAAGTACTGAAACTTCCATAAAACAAGTGTGAGAGGTATGAACGTGAGAGTGTGTGGGAGTTATCGCCACTAGGCGAATACTCCATACTAAAGTTGTGAGAAGTAATAGTGGATTATTGTGGAGGCATCAGGCAAGACATCTCCACTGGGGGAAAAACCTCCAGTAGAAGTGACGTGTACCACAATAATAAATTGAACCACTATCTTACAACAAAGAAAAAGTAATCCTTATAAGTTCGGCTCTGTAGGGGACGACGGATTACTCCAAATTCTCAAAATGGGAAAAGGGACAAGTAAACCAAAGGTTAGTCCAAAAGACGAGTTAAAATGTAAAGACTGGAAAGCAGTAGAAAAAAAAAATCCAGACTTATAATATTCTCGATCTCAAAACATGAATTTACCGGACGCCTCAAAGTAGGTGATATATTAAAACTGCGGGAATCAATAGTACAAAAATGCGGAAATAACAAAAAGAAACTGGCCAGAATGGGGTGGGAACACTTGGAGTGCTGGATGAGGATGGCTCAAAGTGCTAAGGAACAGCAAGAAAGGGTTAAGAGAGACTGGCCCAGTTAGGAGAAGAAATAGGCAAAAAGTACAGACAGAAGCCGCCACAGCCAGCACTCCAACAATAACAAAACGTAGATCAGCGTTAAACAAATTAAAATATCCACCGCCATACAATGAAAGTGTATCGGAACAACCAACGGTAAGATCAAAAAGGGACCCAAAAAACGCAGACCTGAAATGGAAAAAGATAACAAGGACAACAAAAGCAGTTACACCCTGCTGCATGTTGGTGTTGTGGGAAAGAAGGACATTTCGTTCTGAAAAAAAGAAAAAAAGAACGATCAAGGTTACTTAGCATTACTAGGTCAGGAGACATCCGAATCTCCAAAGATCACACCAAAAGACAAAGAAAATGATCATAGTGAACATAAGACATACTAAGTTATGAGAACTTAAGTGAAAAAACAGCAAGTAAACCAGAAATAATAATTGAAATAAAGGACAAAGAAATCAAATGTCTATGTGACACTGGAGCATGTAGAATTACATGTATAGAATAAAACTAAGTGAAATATAAAATATTGGACACTGGCAGGTGAAAAATTCCAAAAAGACGATAGAGGTGAAAGAAATGTTTAAAAATAGATGAAGAGGAGAACAATCTTAAAGTGCTAAAATGAGATAAAAGTAAAAAAAAGATGAAAAAATGGGAAGAAATCAAGAATAATTAATGCAAAATGGAATAAACTAATGCGAACGAGAGATAATGGGGGATATTGAAATAAGATATGAAGAAAATGTAGATTGAAGATATACATGTATGTTTGGATATATGAATAGCGCTTTTATGTATACAAATATATATGTATATATATATACAGTATAATTAAAATAATGGAACAAATAAAAACCTAGATTAATAACTAAAATAAGAGTCGATATGTATAGCATGATAACATGATATAAAATAAGTTACATGTTTAGAGGCTGAGGAAGAAGAAAAAAAAAAAGAAGGGAAAAACGCTCTTCGAGTGTTGTTCGCCTTATCGCTTAGAACAGACCTGGGCATTCTGCGGCATCCGGCCCTTTGTGCGTCCCTGTCCGGCCCGCGTGAGGCCAATTATAAATTACAAAATAAATTTTAAAAATGATCTATGTCGAGTGTGCAATACAACGGTGCTGCTTTTGTTTTGAAAATCGTTATTTGTATTACTTCCGTGTGGACGTATGCCTGTGCGTGATTGTGAGTGATACAAAATAAAGTTGAAAAAACATCTATGTCGTGCGCGCAATACAACTGTGCTGCTTTTATTTTGAAAATTATTATTTATGGGCGTGTGTCCGTGTGTAACCTGCGAGTGAAGGTGCACATGCAGCGACAAGTGATGCACGGTTTACACCCGAGACGCTAAAAAGAGAAAACTTGATGAAGAATGGCGTGTTTCCAACAAGACATGGACTGCAAAGCAACGTTCCCTCTAAGGTGCGTGCCTGCGCAATTGCGCACTGCTCAAGCGTCCGCTGCACGCAGCAAGTATATGCCGCGCACCAAATCAAATCCCATCTGAATTCTAAACAAAATAAACATATTTATTCTATGTAATTTTGCAATGCAACTTTGAGTGACAGTGACAACAAGCGGCCCTAACGGTGTTCATCAACACCGTTCAATTATTGTAACGTCTATCGAGATGCTTCGAGGACAAGAATTATATAGATCACTTTATTGAGCAAAACTGTTTATATTCGGAGATAACCACACCAGAAACATGAGTAAAACAATTCTATCTTGAAAAACTAGTCATTTTCTGCCGTACAAACCAGGCCAAAACCAACTTGTCATCTATCACCAACACGCATAGCACTAAACCACTGGTGCGTTTATGGCCACACAAAAAGTCGGACAACTCAAACACCACACAAAGTTACACTATGACTCCTCAGTCATACGTGTGCTTATTTTACTGTCATTTATTATTAATGTTAATTTATTTATATTAGTCATTGAATGCTGTTACACACACTATGTTGAAGTATTACTATTATTATTAATTATTATTATTATTATTATTATTATTATTATTATTATTATTATTATTCATCTTACGGTATATATCAAAAATAATATTGAGCAAAATTTAATTGAAATACTGTCGATGTGGCCCTCCAGCAGTGCTCGGGTTGCTCATGCGGCCCCCGGTAAAAATTAATTGCCCACCCCTGGCTTAGAATGTGCACTCGCGCACACACAAAACCTTGTGTGTGTGTGTGCGTGTGTGTGTGTGTGGCGCATTGGGAGTGGAACTTTTCAAAATGAATGTATTAAGTTTAAGTTTTAAGTCGTTTAACTTTAAAGTGTAGTCTAACATTCTTAGGTTAGAATACAGTACACCATACATCTGGGTGGTGAGCTAAGATAAGATAATGGCATAACATAGAATAAATAAGGAGGTATGACAATCTCAACAGCTTTCAGTTAGCTATAGACTTTTGATAATATAATGTGAGTAACTATAACCATTACAACTGTTTGCTTTGAATATTGTTGAATAATAATTACAAATGAAACATATAAAGAATTGGAAGAATGTCTCTTCTGAGTTGTAAAATTATAGTTAATACACTTAAAACAGTTTTTAGTGGGTTTAAAATGTTACTTAAAATTGCATGAAGTAATATGTATAACAATTGAATTAGGAATATTGATTTAGTGTTTATCAGGACAATAAATGCTGTAATTTTAAAACATCTTATGCAGGATTGGACACATTTCACAGTGATTGATATTAGTAATGCATTCTTCACGATACCAATACATAAAGAAAGTCAATTTTGGTTTGCATTTATTTATAAAGGGAAAATATACACCTATACAAGACTACCTCAAGGGTATGCGGAAAGTTAGACAATCTTTTCACAAGCAATGCATGCAAGCATGTCCAAAATTTGACCCTCCAGGAGGAAGACAAAAGTGTTGATATACGTAGATGACATATTATTAGCATCGCCGCATAAGGAAACCTGTAGAAAAGATACATTAGCGTTATTAAATCATCTTCACAGTGAAGGACACGAAGTAAGCAAAACAAAAGTCAAATTATGCAAAACAGAAGTAAACTATCTAGGACATTCTCTAAACAAAGATGGACGCACTATTGTGGGAAGCAGAAAAACAGCAGTGCTGCAAGCACCAAAACCACAAACAAAGAAGCAAATTATGTAATTTCTAGGATTAACTAACTACTGTAGAAGTTGGATACCAAATTACGCTGAAATAGTAGCTCCATTAAGTGAATTAATGTGTGAAAAATATCTAAAAATGTCATCACTTGTAGAGTGGAATTTAGAAGCTAAAGCAACCTTCTGTGAAATAAAAATAGAATAGGAGGTGCGGTTGTTACAGCAACGAAAGTTTTGAAAGCTATCAAATGACCATCAAAATTACTCAATGCAAGCTGCACAACTAGTAGCACTAAAGAATGTAAAATTAATGAAAGATCAAAATGTTACAATACACACAGATAGCCAATATGCCTTCTCAGCAGTGCACACATTTGCACAACACTGGCAAAATAGAGGAATGATAACGTCAACAGGAAAACCTGTAACACATGAAGAACTATTAAAAGAAGTATTAAAAGCAGTACAGTTACCAGCTAAAATAGCAATATGCAAATGTGCGGCACACATCAACGGAACGGACGCAATATCACGTTTGCGGACAAAACTGCAAAACAAACAGCAGAAGAAGAAATACAAGTTTTTAAACTACAAACTAGTGACATGAATAATGATATACTAAAAGACATGCAACAACAAAGTACTCCAAAAGAAACAGATAAATGGATAAAAAAAATAAAAAATAAAAAAAACGGAGCCACGTTGAACAAAGAAGACATCTATGTATGACCAGACAATAAACCAATCTTACCAAAAAATCTGTATAAGTGGCCAGCAGTATTGAGCCATGGTTGTACTCATGCCTCAGCAGGAGGGAATACCAATATTATACAGAAGTACTATACTACCTACAACTTTTATTCTTATTCAAAAAAAATTTGTAGGGCATGCATGACCTGTGCGAGGCCAATTCCCCAAACCACAACACCCGTTCCAGCATCTATGCATGGATTTTATTGAACAAAATAGGAGTGAAGAAAAACAGTATTGTCTGGTCATAGTAGATGCATTTTCAAAGTGGGTAGAAATATTTCCTACAAGAAAAGCAGATGCGCTAACAGTAGCAAAAGCATTATGCAAAGATATAATACCAACATATGGTATACCCGAAAAACTATACAGTGGCAATGGATCCCATTTTGTAAATCAATTAATCAAGACTATAGGATCATTATTCCACATTGATCTCAAAAACCACTGTGCTTATCATCCACAAAGCGCAGGACTAGTGGAAAGGACAAATGGAACAATTAAAAACAGACTAAAGAAATGTATGGAAGAAACAAAACGTCCATGGACACAATGTATAGATTTAGTAAAAATGTACATGAACATTACAAGTACAACAGGACTCACACCATATGAAATAATATTTGGAAGACCTTATCAGCTACCAAATTTCAAAAATCAATGGGAACCTAGTAATGAACCAAATTTAGCAGATTATATGCGCAAGATGCTGGAGAAGCTAAAAGAGACGGAAACTAACGGTAAACCTATTGCGCCTCCACAGATAACAGACCTAGTGGAACCAGGAGAGTGGGTTCTGATAATGAATGAAAGACCAACCTGGGTACACTTAGTACATTGTAAAAAGGTCATATCTATTGAATCATTCAATAAGGAAAGGGAAGCAAAGTCTGGTAATAGTGTGGATGCACACGATAACTAGAGTTGAGCCAAACCACTGACCTTGGTAGAGGAGTGAATCAGCAGAAATGACACCCCAATGGCTCAGACGGTCCATAACATATGGGTTAATGATATTGGTACTGGTCGGCCCTGCCCCCCCTAATATGGTTCACTTGGGAATCTGAGGAAAATGTAGAACTCAGGAAACAAAATGACACTGCGCCCATAGTAAACCCAAACCACTGGCAGAACCAAGAAGTAAAATACACTCACAGGGGAGGTCGTATTAGAAGACGGGTAATGGGAGGATTGGGAGTAACCCCATTAGTGGAAAAACTGCCAGAAAACCCTTGCCAGAAAAACAGTAATGGACAAAAGTATTCAGGTTTCTATTTGTGTTATCAAAGGGACATGTTCACCAGCACACTACAAATTCCACTGTCCCAATTAGAAATAGGAGGATACAGGGGGATTGAGTGACAAAGCTATCCATTAAGTAAGACTACTTATTATGTTGAAGGGGGCAGGAAATGTAAGATTTTCTTCATCCTGTTCCTTCTCAAGCATAGGTGTGTCAATGTGTGTTTAATTGCTAAAGTTTAATTGTCTATTGATAATGAATGAATGGCTCCGGGAGATAGTGAAGAAGCTAAATTCTTTAAAAGTCGAATAACTCTGAAACATCAAGGCCCAAATCTAGTGTTAACCATATCACTCTCTGATTGACAAAATAGACCACCCAATGCCACACTGTTCAACACATCCAGATGCGGTTTCCAATTATGGGCATGGTCAAGTGGACTAAACCCATATTTCCCGGTGATTGTTTGCATAATCAAACCATGCGCAACACCGAACAACCAAGAGTGAACACCTGTACTAAACGCGCTGGAGTCACAGTTGTAAGCGTACCATTTGATGATGTGGATAAATGGTTCAAAGTAACAATCGGTGTGTAATAATTGGTTCCTCCTTTGGATGTTAATTGGTTACTCATGGCAAACAAGTTTTATTGAAGTAATCAGCAAAACAACTCCTGAATGGAATTGCACTACATGGGACAAAATCTACCCTGTAACCAAAGCAACAAAGCAGAAACCAATATTTGATAAACATGTGACAAAAGCTAATTACACCTGCATTAACATGCTAGGCTCTGGACAACAGTTAGGAAACTTACAACTGCTTACACATAGTAAATGTATCAATATTTGTACGAAAATTGTTAACACGCCTGAACAATGTGATACCTGAACATTGGAAAAGAACTAAGACGTGATGTTAACTGGCAAAGTGTTGTAGATCCAACTTATATCGATGCAATTGGTGTCCAAAGAAGTGTATCTGACGACTACAAATTGGTAGATCAAATTGCAGCTGGATTCCAATCATCCGTCTACTGGTGGTGTACGATTAACAAGAATGTTGACAGAATAAACTACGTCCACTACAACGTACAGAGATTAGGAATTTGGACAAAGGCCGGACTTGAAGTCATCGCTGATCAACTCGCCGCAACCTCCCTTATGGCCTTTCAAAACCGTATGGCGCCAGACATGTGTTAGCGGAAAAAGGAGATGTGTGCGCAATATTGGGTGAACAGTGTTGTACTTCATACCAAAATACACTGATGCAGAAGATAGCCTGAACAGAGCACTGGAAGGCCTTCGCACCCTCGAACGGTAAAATGGAAGAGCACTCACCTATGTGGGATGGATGGTTGGATGTGTTCGGCAAATACAAGTCCTTGGTATCATCAATTCTAGTATCTATGGCTGTGTTTACAGCAATACTGACGTTGTGTGGATGTTGTTGTATTCCCTGTCTGTGTTCTCTGCTTAACCGTCTGATTACCACAGCGATTAGCCCAGCAGATGATAGAACTGTTCAGATGCATCATCTGGCGGACGCCAAGAAAGATGAATGTGATGACGAGGATACCTACCTGGACGGTGTTCCTGATCTGTTTCCAGACCCTGGTGGAGAAAATGATGTTGAACTCTGAGTGTAAACATAACTTAGCCCTAGGGAAATTAACTATTAACTGAAAATCGCAAGAAGAAGTTAGGGATAAGAAGATTCTGGGGAAGTTATGTGATAAACAGGAGGGGAACGTTAGAATAATTATGTATATATTATCACAGTAACTTTAGTATGCTTAAAGTTCGTTGCTTTAGTTATTTAGCTATTGTGCTCAAGTTGGACTTTTTCTAATGTGAGCAAGGACAAATACTTGTTGTCTGAGGGGTGGCCTCAGCCGTAGATGTTATCTTTGTTTGAGCCCGCTAACAGCCAAGGACTTCAACCGACTTCAGCGAAGATGGGATGACGGCACGCGGACGAGGCAGAGACTTCAAGGACCTCAACAAGATAAGATTCCAACACGCAGACGAAGCGGTGACGGGGCGAAATCACAAGTCTCCCAGAACATTCCGTCACGTATCGCGCGTCCTGGACCTGCTTTGCATAAAATATGTGACCACTCCTTTTAGAGGCGGCCTTAGTATTGTTGACTGTGGAACTCCTGAATAAAAAGAGGGACGCAAGAGCTGGACCTTAGAGCGTAGGGCGAGGCTGTGACTAAGGGTCCGGCTCCATGCGTTCTCCTCATGAGTTAGATTGAACTCTGTTTCTGATTGATTCCTTGCTTCTTGTCTGATTAATAGATGTCATCAGTGTTTGAACCTGACAGAACCTGACACTGAAACACAGCAAATGTAGATCATTTTACACTTACTGTATGATCATTGTTTCAATGCTTCCTCACTCATGCGCCATATTCGGTACAGCAGTGAGGATGGACTGATGAATATTTTATAGGTTCTTGAGGCAAATGCATTTGAATGTATGACCCTGAGGGTGGGACTCTGACATATGTTCATAATTATTGATATACAGCAGCCCTGTTTTTGAATTTGGCTCAGTTACTAATATATGTTTTGATGATATATTACAGTAAATTGATAATCTTCAATGGCTCTACACCAAAATATATTGAAAATTAAATGTTTTGATTTTTGGCAGTCCTTTGGCAGTGAATTTGGTTTGCTTTGTCCTGATCAACATAGTATCTTTTGGGGCAAAATCTGGCTGGAACATTTATCCTTTCAACTACCAAGACTACCAGTCAGATATTAGGGGTAAGGTGCTTAATTTGATATCCTAATAAAGTGGTACCTTGGGTTACACATTTACTTGGTTCTGTGACAGAGCTCGTAATCCAAATTACTCCTATCTCAAATCAGAGTTTCCCATTGAAATTCATTAAAATTCCATTATCCCCTTCTGTAAAAAGACCACAATTATAAAATGTAACGTTTTTTAATAGCGTTGTCCTGATCAGCATTTTTGGCCTCTGATTCCAGTTGCATTAAATTTACAATTTACTCGTATCGTTGTAAATCAGATGAAG